>NC_141332.1:2077500-2170000 GCF_037954235.1 Aulostomus chinensis | reverse complement strand
AAAAGAAGCAAGCACTCCTCATTTGAAGGAAACAGACCACTTGTGTGCTGGGTGGAGGCACACATGCATGTCTACAAGCAGGCATCCAAGCAGCAGGCATCCACCAAAGCCATTGGAGGTGAAGCAGGCCTGGGAAGAGGTGGTGACCAGAGTTTCCACACTTTCATAGATCAGTAGAACTACATCTGCTCATCTGATTGATGCATCCTTAAAATAGCACTATACCCATTCAGATTTGAACAAAGTACATTTGCTAATGGCGGCTGCAGGGTGGTGCAGTGGTCAGCACTGTCGCCTCACAGCAAGAAGGTTCCGGGTTCAAGCCCAGGCATGGGATCTTTCTGTGTGGAGTCTGCATTATCTCCCTGTTCCTGTGTGGGTTCTCTCTGGTACTCCAGCTTCCTCCACAGTCCAAAGACATGCAAATGGGGACAAGGCTGATTGATACTCTAAATTGACCGTATGTGTGACTGTGAGAACCCTGCGTCTCCCCCGAAAGCCACTGGGATAGGTTCCAGCCCCCCGCGACCCTAAACAGGATAAGTGGATGGATGGATGGAATCAAGGATGGATTGATGGATGGATGGTCATTTGCTTGTTAAAGCACTGAGCACCAGTTCGTTTTTATTGCTGAAAATAGGGCCTATGGGCTTTTGACTCTATAAATGTCTTTCTTTTTGATTGAGTGATGAACTTTATTATGATTTGACAGTGCATTCCATTAACAGAGCTAGACATTTAAGGACAAATGTCCTATAAGAGCCAGTGAAGTTTTGAAATCCAAAAAAAGAGTGTAACTTTTAACAGCAATGATGTCAGTTTGATTTGGTTATGTCAGAGCTATTGAAAATTAATCATCCATATCCATCATTACTTCCAACATCTTATCTTTTCTTAGCCTTACGTGTGCATAAACTACAGGTTATAAATCTCTTTTTTTACATTACAAAAATGTGAAATTGATTTTTGTGTTATCAAAGACGAGAAGCAAGTAATTATCAGTAAAGTGAAAAATCCTAAATGTGAAGTATGGAGCTTGTTAATTTGTTATCAAAACAGAATGTGTGATGCTCATTTCGTGAGAGATGGATGATGGCATGCCTTATTTATTGCATGAGGCTTAAGGGGGATTGAGAAAGCCTCTGTTTATAAAAAAAAAAATTTGCTGGAGGAGTGGGGGTTCAATGGAACAGCATTGGTTCACTGATATGGTCTTTCTTAGGAAAGCCTCCCTCATCTCTGTCCCAGTGTCTTCCTCTGTTTGTTTTTTGATCCCAATCTAAGAGACGATGCCATGCGAAAACTTTATAATTAATGTTGCATCTACCACAGGAAGACAAGCCCTGTGGTGGTCGATAGCAGGGTGGTAACATGATTCTGTCATTCCCACAACCTCCCTTACACACACATTAATTTGCCCCAACACACATACATACAACAGGTGTGCATGTGCTGCTAGATGCTATTTGAAGGGACATCATTTTTCTATGAAAGATAATAGCTTTGCAGCTGGGAGCCAGCAGTATGATGAGCCCTGCAATCATTAGGGGTTGGGGGATGGCAAATCTTTTGTAGGAGTCATCCTGTGCATAGAAAGTCACAAGACTGACAATCATTAAGGACCATTTACATCTTAATTTAACACACATGTCAATTGGAAAAGGTAAGACGTAGTAAAATTTGATCAGATGGAAAGGAAAAGAATGTCGGTGATATAACTGCTAATGCACATGATCTACTTAGAGGAGCATCTTGGACCACCTGTAGGGTCTGCTAAAGGACATTGTGATGAACTGAATAACAAGTAATAGCAGCACCAGGATTTACAAGAGCAGTCATATATGGTTCTTACCTTTAGTCAATGTGCTTTTAATTGTCTTTACCAACCAAAAAAGGGACAATTTATTTGAGAAAATACACTCTCAAATGCCTACAATGCTTGACAAAACTAATTTCCACCAGACACAGCTGCACTGCGTTAACAGCGGTATTTCCTGGTACACTGGTACACTGCTCAGTGCGCCACTTCACAAGGAATACATTTATTTTTGTTGGCTGGCCCATCAAGCTGCAGATCAAGCTAAAAATTTTCAAAATAAAACATGATGTGCACTGAGTCCCAATCGCAAAAACAGACAGGAATGAACATAATATAGTCATGTACCCTATGTACACACGATAGACAGATGACCTAGAGACAGCAACTAAATCAACAGAATCTGAGTAAGTTAAGGGTTAATTAAGCAAGTTAATTCAGCCAGGAAAAATACAACACAGCTGAACCGCTGTCCCACTGACCCATATTGACACATCCCATCAGACCCCAGTTAGGGGTCCAGAATGAACCACTGAGGGACCCAGTAGCACTCTTCAATCCCCCCCAACCAGGTATAGGAGCCCTTAGTTGCTGAAGATGGTGTAGTGTGACTGCCTGTCAGAGAAAATCAGATCTGCTCATCCTAATATTGCATAACAATAGCATCACATCTATGTAGATACACAAAAAAGCTGCTCATGCATTGTGATGTTCTTTTCTTCTGGTAAGTGATAAATAATATGTTGAGAGAGCAACTCATTGATCGCTCATTTCCTCAAGAGCTGAGGTAGAGCTTTCAGGATTTCACTTTGAGCTGTAGCACCCTCAGACATTAACCTGGTGTTCCTGGATAGTCTGTGGGTGAATCATGTGAATCATGCCATTTACCAGAGCTTGGAAGACTACAAGAGCGTTCGTTAGACCTAACTGTAGCACTGCATTCTGTAAGTGGCCTTGCGAAATGTTAACAGCAAGTTAAGTTGTTTTAATTTTAAGTTCTTTATGCCTACAGGCCCTACAGTATGCAGTACAGTAAAACAACTTAACTGACAGTGAATGGTGTGACATACCAGTGGAGTTATACCTTGGTGTGCAGCCTGCACACCTGCAATAACCGCCCTTTCAATCTCTCCTATTTGTGATATTGAGCTGAGAGCAGATAGTGCAAGAAGAGCTAGTGGCTTGAAGGGCTTGTCCTTTTGCTGTATGGACTAGGCAGAAGTAAAAAAAAAAATGAAAAGGTAAGTTTGGCTGCAATAAACTGTAATTAGAACTGGAAATTAACAGGTACGTTACTCAGTGTCATGATCCTTTCTCATGTTCCTGTTTTATTTTGTAGTTAGAGTGGCGACGTTACCAATCATTAAGGGCACACCGGTTGGTACTACCCCGAGCCCGACAACGCCACCTGGGGTGACCTCCCCAAGGAACTAAATAATAACCAAAAAGACAAACAGGTTTGTTTAGAGGCAGAAGACGTGGTTCCTGTAAAAAAAATTGTGTTTATTTTATAAATTGACAATATAAAATTTCTTCTTAAGGAATCAGGGGAATTGATAGGCAGGTCCAGGGCTTACAAGTGTGGGGGTGGGGAAATGGAGTAAGGAGGCGTGGAGGGATCTGGGAGGAGAGTTCCCATGTACACTCACTGCACACACACACACCACCACGCACACACAAAAAGGGGATTTAGGGTCACAACAAAAAGGGGACCACCACCAGGACACCAAGACCACCACCATAAGCCACCAAGACCTGGGGGAGAGAAGGAATAGGGGCAAGATAAACGGTGACAACACAAGAAACACAGTAGAATTTAGAATCAAAATAACAAAATTCCGAAACAAGTAGGGGAGACCAGGGCTTGTTGTCACACTTTACACTCTCATATATTTCTTGGAACCAATACGTCATACTTTAAAAGAAAATGTGTACTAGGTAAAAGACCAAAGTCTCAGGTATATATTTTGTATTCATGTCATTTTCATATCTTGTGTCAGTGCAGAGTTAGAAGCAATCAAATTGAGATTGTGAACATGTGTCAAGTTGCGCCACCAACAGGTAAGTTGTCTCACTATATGGGGTAAGATGTCACACTGGATTTTGCCACGAATAAAACAAGGACAAAATAATTTAGTTATTTTTTACTTGAAAGTGAACAAACCTTAACATGGGATATTGTTCAACATGCATTATGAAACTTGTGAAACTAGTCCTGGAAAAAAAAAAAAAAAAACTCAGACAAAACCTGACCTCACTGGTCAGTCCTGGAAGATCCATTAAAAAAAAAAACGAGTCCTCACGAGTCAGACTCATCCGAGTTGCAGTTCTGGCATACGTACACTGGCTTACCAGGGGTGCAATTCTCATGGACCCATCCTTTGCATATTATGCACTGCACCCAGGCTTTTCCTGGGCGGCTTTTTCCAAATGGCTCTACACAGACCAGGCACAGTGACTCATCTTCTTCTGATAAGGAGTCATCCAGAGTTTTTCATTTTGTACTTGCCCTCTGTTTCTTCCCTGTGCTCTGCTTCTTTGGTGTTTTGGATTTGGTTGCCTTACATTTCTTTTTGAATAGCCTTTTTGTCCCTTGAGTCTGCCTTTCAGCTTCAAGTGCCTCCTTTACAGGTGTGTCGTGAGAATAGCAGTTTATCTCTTTTTTCTCTACAGGTTAACTTGTTTTCTTGGACCAGCTTTTGGGCAAGGCCTAATATCCTCTAGAGTTTATGTGTTGGTGGAGGACGCTGGCTTAATAGGGCCTGGAATAGCTTTTGGTTGGTGCTGGGACCTTGAAAAGATGGATCATTTTTGGAACCAGGAATGGCTGGGTTGGTGCTTGAGCTTTGTGGCGCTGGGTCCTGATAGGGGCGATCTGAGACATAAGATGGTGCAAATTCTGTCTCCACAAACACATCCCTGTTGTACGATTAAATCCCTGTCACCCAAAAGCCAGCCTGAATATTAAGTGGGGTTGCAGCCAGAGGATAAGTAACTGCAACAATTCCAGGGATGTCATAGATGCTGAGTGTTTTTCCTGGGTTGTTCCTCATCCAGGAGTCAGAGACAGAGTTTACATGCTTTTTAAGCGGCCCATAAACACTTCTGTCCAAAGGCTGCAGCCTGTGTGAGCAGTGGGGTGGGAAGGACAACATAATGATCCCATTTTCTTTAGCAAAATTCAGCCCCTTCCTCCCACCGTCCAAAGACATGCAATTTGGGGACGAGGCTGATTGATTCTCTAAATTGACCGTAGGTATGAATGTGAGTGTGAATGGTTGTTCGTCTCTGTATGTTGGCCCTGCGATGGACTGGCGACCTGTCCAGGGTGAACCCCGCCTCTCGCCCGTTGATACTGGGATAGGCTCCAGCCCCCCCGTGACCCTTACTAGTAAGGAATAAGCGGAAGACGACGATGGAAAATTCAGCCCATCAATAGAAAGATGTGAACTGTGGTTATCCAGAAGGAGTAAGCAGGGCTTCTCCTTTGAGCACTTGGCATGTTCCACAAAATGCTTGAGGAAATCAACAAAGTGTGGTTCTTTCATTCACCATTGTTGATGAAGTGATCACAAAAGTGAAAGTTGAAGTGTGTGTGTGTGTGGGGGGGGGGGGGTACTGTTCCCTGTGGCTGAGACTGCACATGCAAGGGTCACCAAGGTAACCCTTTCCCCACATGTCAGCAACCCCACCTGTTTGAACCCATGCCTGGCTACCAATCGGTCTGGTTTCTGTACTGTTGTCCGAGTTTAGCGGTGTTTTCCCCAGTTTGTCCAGCCACAGTTACTAACAGGAGACAAAGGTTCACACTTAATCTAAAAAAGGTATTCGGCCAAAAAGTGGCGAGAGCACTGGAGTGCATGTAAAGTTCCTTTCAGACAGAGCCTTCAGTTAGGACTGGTTCAGGTAGCTCTGAACCATTGATAGCTATGCTGCTATAGGCTTAGACTGCTGGGGGACACATCAGGTTACATGGAGCCCTTCCCTTCTCTCTTCTCCTCTCCTCTCCTCCTCTCTCCTCTCCTCTCCTCTTCTCTCTCCCCCTCTCTCCTCCTCTCCTCCCTGCACATTGTTGGAACTGTCATTACCATTACTTGTTGCACTTTGTAGTTTGGCCTTGGTGTCTCGCAGTCTCTCTGTGTTTCCACAGATCCACCAGAGCTCCAACCGCCGCCTGCATCGCCCCCCCCCCTCTTATTCCCTACTGTTACACCGGCCTGCGCTCCCCTTCCATGAACCAGTCTGCCATCCAGTCCCCCATCAAGCTGGCTTGCTCTCCCTGCCTCCCCTTCCAGAAGCTTCCTTCTTCAACTGTTATTAACATTTCCATGTTTCCCACATTCTGCATTGTAAACTGTTTTCTTGTCTGTAACAACATCTACTGCACGTCTGTCCCTCCTGGGTGAGGGATCCCTCCTCTGGTGCTCACCCTGAGGTTTCTCAGATATTTCCCTGTTCAAAGGGTTTTCTATGGAGTTTTTCCTCAGTCGATGTGAGGGTCAAAGGGCAGAGGATGTTGTTATGATGCCATGTGAAGCCCTTTGAGACAAACTTGTTGTGAAAACGGGCTATACAAATAAAATTGCCTTGCCTTGCCTTGCCTTGCCTATGGGGAGCATGTTGTTACCTCAAAACTTTGTTCTATCACTCACAGATCAGATGCCAAGCAGAGGAGCTCGGTCAGTTGCGGTGGGTGAAACGCGGCTGCTCACGATCATGCGGGTTCGATCGGGGGGGCTACTGCGTGCTGGAATTTTAGCCAGCGTACTGGGACCTAAAGCACATTGGGAATATAAACTAAACTTTGAGATGCCCATGCTCCGAGTTGAGGCAGCTACTGACAAGGGCGGAAGTGAGGCTGCCGGAAGAGGCGGGCGTGGAGCCAAAACCAAAGAGAGAGAGGGGGGATAAGGGTGGAGCACTGCTGTTTATATGGAGGTAGCCACCGCTGGTCATTGGCTAACAAGGGAGACAGTGCATTGAGTGGTCTGAGCCGGGATGAAGTGCAGCTCATCCTGCTACATTAGTGTCCTGTCTTCCTGTGTTACTCTCATGATTACTTCACGTGTCCATCCTGTGTTCTTTGCACTACCTGTGTCTTGTTCCCCCTGAGTATTTAACCTCTGTGTTTCGCTCGTCTATTGTCAGATCATTGTGATTCTGTTTCATTTTTCCACTGGTTTTTCTCCATCCTTGTCATGCTCCATGTTCCGTTGTGTTTTCAGGTCCTCTGTTTTCCTCCAAAAGTTTAGTTTCAGTCTTGTTTTTTTTACATGATTTTGTAGTTGTCCAGAACGTAGACCAGTTGACCCCTTTAGTTTGACACTTTTTTTTCCCCCTTCCGTTTCTACCTGAGATTCTTGTGGTGTTACTTTGCTTTTTAGCATTAAATACCTTTTGTTGAACTCCTGCCTTCTAGATTTGTGTCCTGTTTCCTTTGTTGTTTTGGCTCGTGGCTACTTGACACGTCTCTGCAGAACTCAGGAAAATCTAAGGGACTTGATGAAGAGCAGAGTCTGCACAGGGAAAACAGTGAGAATGAGACAATATTTTAGTCAGTGGCTTTGATTGGTCATTTTTTTAGTGTCATCCAGTGAAGTTCATTCAACATGAGTAGCTATATCCTTACCAATCTGTGAACAGACTAAAGAACTACCTAACTGCTCCAAGAAAAGAAATCCTTCTGTTACAACCAGCTCGGCTTGGGAAAGTGGAAAGCAACGGTGAAATAAACTAGATTGTTCATTGATTTAATTCAAGTTATTTATTTAACTAAGGCAGGATAAATGAATTTTCAAAGGAGGTCAAAAATAAGGGCAAACCAAAATTACTAGCGACCTAAAAAGTTCTACAAACTAAATCGAGTGCAAAAGAAACTAAATAAGCAAGTTTCTACCTAGACAGGAAAAATGGCTAGCTAATCGCGGCTCTGCTGAAAAGCCCCCGTCTCAGCCGCTCCTTGGCCTTTTTATACTCAGGGAGGGCTGGTGGATCTCGATGGAGATTGGCTTGCTGGCCTTCCGCGGCTGCTCTCAATCCAGGTCTATGATCTTCGTCCTCCTGTGTCCACTCCTTACACGCCCCCTCTCATTCCTATGCTGCCACTCCCAGGCCGATTGGTTAGATTGCTGAGAGGGGGCGGCAGCAGCCGTAACACCCCTCCCCTTAAAAATACAAACCTACCTTACAAAAGGTTTGTAGCACAACAATTCAAAAGTTTACACAAATATCCAAAAGAGTATCAAAATCTGGACAACACATCTGCCACTATATTCTCCGTTCCCTTTTTGTGTCGAATGACCAGGTTATAGTCTTGGACCATCAGTGCCCAGCGAATCAGCCTGTGGTTGTGATTGTACATGGTGGAGAGGAAGACAAGTGGATTGTGATCAGTGAACACCTCCACTGGCAGGGGACTGAACCCACGTAAACCTCAAAGTGCTGGAGTGACAACAACAAAGCAAGGGTCTCCTTCTCTATGGTAGAGTACTTGGCTTTGTGCTTGTTAAACTTACGCGAGTAATAGGCCACCGGGTGACTTACCCCCTCATCATCCTCCTGCAACAGGACAGCCCCGGCACCGACAGCGGAGGCCTCCACCTCCAGCTTGAAGGCACGGGCGAAGTCGGGCGCAGCAAGGACTGGTGCATGGCTTAAGAGGGACTTGACACTGTCAAATGCGTGCTGACATGCAGGGGTCCAGTTATACTCTACCTTGGGGCTAGTCAGAGAGGTTAGAGGCTGCACCACAGTCGAGAAGTTTCGGCAGAAACAACGATAATAACCCGCCATGCCCCAAAATTTTCGGAGCGTAGTACGCGGGACAGGAAAATCATTAATAGCAGACACTTCAGCAGAGAGGGGTCGGACCATGCCCTGGCCCACCTGGCGACCCAGATATACGACTGTTGCCCTTCCGAACTCACACTTTGCCAAATTAAGAGTGAGTGACACACGAGCCAGCCTGCTGAATACCTGCTCTAATTTAGTGATATGCTCCTCCCAGGTGTCTGTGTACACTATCAAATCATCTTAGTACGCATTACAATGGGACACTCCGGACAGGACGGTGTTAATTAGCCGCTGAAAGGTGGAGGCGGCATTACACATGCCAAAAGGCATCACGGTATACTGCAGGAAACAATCAGGCGTTACAAACGCGGAGATGTCTGACGCGCGCTCAGTGAGTGGGATTTGCCAGTATCCTTTTAATAAGTCTAACTCACTCACAAATTTAGCGGAGCCTATTGTGTCCACACAATCTTCCACACGAGGAAGCGGGTAGGAGTCAGGGACGGTTACCTTGTTTACCTTCCGAAAATCAGTGATAAAACAAGGGGAGCCATCAGATTTAGCCTCCAACAGACAGGGAGAGCTCCAGGAGCTCGAGCTTGGTACAGCTCAGCCATTTTCCAGTAGGTACTCAGTCTCTTTCACCATCCGCTCATGCTTGGCAGGATTTACGCAATAGGGATGCTGACAGATGGGTTTTGCTCCCTGGACATCTACGTCATGTTTCAATACGGTTGTGCGCGTGGGGACATCGCTAAAAAGACACTTAAAGCTGTTGACCAAGGTGGTTACATCACTTGCTTGCGCGCTAGGTAAGTGATCTAACAGGGATGGTAACGCTTTTATCATTTTAGATTTGGTAACCTGGCGGTCTGATCCGAGGGGTGATGCAGGTTTAACCCATCCACATCCTCCTCAGACGCATCAGGCTCACGGCAATTACAGCAGCGGGTTTCTGCAGCGCAGCAGATGGAGTAGGTGTAGACAGAGACTGGTACACAAAATACGGCTTCAACATATTAATATGGCACACACGAGTTTTCCTTCGCCTCTCGGGAGTGGCCACAACATAATCAGTGTCACTGAGACATTCGCGAATTTCATAAGGACCAGCAAATCTGGCAGATAGAGATGAGCCTGGGACAGGCAGTAAGGCTAAAACTCTATCACCTACTTTAAATCTTTGGTGCACTGCGGTGCGATCGAAATGGCGCTTCATGGCAGACTGATTGGACTTAAGATGCTCCTTAGCAAGGGCATTTGCCCTATGCAGACGCTCACGGAAACTTGACACAAAATTTAACATATTTTCTTTTCTAGAAGACTCTGAGGAGAGGAATTGCTCTTTCAAAGACTTCAGAGGGCCTAAAGCCAAGAGACTCCTGAACAGCCTCACGGGCTGCAAATAAAACGAACGGAACACCTTCATCTCAATTCTTACCTGTATCTAAGCAGTATTTTCTGAGCATTGATTTTAATGTCTGGTGCCAGCGCTCGAGCGCCCCCTGGGACTCTGGATAAAAAGCGCTGGAAACAGCATGTCTTATCCCTAAGGTTTTTAGGATCTGTTTAAAAAGCCTAGATTGGAAGTTAGTGCCCTGATCGGTCTGGATGGCACGAGGAAGACCAAATGTAGAGCAGAATTTTGTTAGGGCCTTCACTACGGAGCCGGCGGTGATTTTACGCAGCGGGATTGCCTCTGGATACCACGTAGCAGCGCACATTAGGGTGAGGAGATATTGGTGCCCGTTTTTAGTCCGTGGCAGTGGACCCACGCAATCCATTACTAGGCGCTCAAAGGGCTCTCCTACTGCAGGAATAGGACGAAGAGGGGCACGAGGGATGACTTGGTTTGGTTTTCCAGTTATCTGACAGACATGGCAACTTTTACAAAAACGCGCAATGTCTGACTTAATACCTGGCCAATAGAAGTGTTTAAGGACTGACTGATATGTTTTATTGACACCCAGATGTCCCGACCACTTACTCTCATGAGCGACTGACATGACATGATTACGATAAGCAGTGGGAACAACAATTTGGTGAACAGTACTCCATTCGAAATCACACAGAGAAGGAGAAGACCATTTACGCACCAAGATGTTATTTTCTACTAAATAGGCAACTTTTTCACCACTTGCTTTGTCAGCACTCACTACACTTGCGAAGCAGCTCTTTAGGGTGGGATCCGTCCTCTGCACAGCGCTGAGATGCTCCCCGCTCACTGGCAAAGTGGAGCCATCCAGAGGTGGAGAGTCCGGGCTTGCTGCGCGCACTTGCTCAGCGGCGTGGAGAGGCTTAGGCGCATCCCCTGCCTCCGGCACACAATCCCCCTCCTTCCCCTCTGAAAGAGCTGACATTAAAAAACTGTCAGACAATGAAATTTCCTCAAATTTGCGTGATTGAGCACAAGTAGTCACACACAAAGGAAACAATCTAGAGTCATCAACATTACCCATGTCAGTGCTCTGAGGGGAATCCACCACCTCCAGCGCAGGAGTGACTCTTCCGCCTGCCACATCGTTGCCCATCAGTAAACCTACACCTTCAATGGGCAAGGCGGGACAGACAGCAATGGGAAAAACA
Source organism: Aulostomus chinensis (assembly GCF_037954235.1). Classification (NCBI taxonomy): domain Eukaryota; kingdom Metazoa; phylum Chordata; class Actinopteri; order Syngnathiformes; family Aulostomidae; genus Aulostomus; species Aulostomus chinensis. The sequence continues at coordinate 2,158,806 of NC_141332.1, read as the reverse complement.
CCCCTAATTATGTCCGATTTAAGGTGCACTTGGTGCACGGGCCTATATGGGTGTAGCCCATATCGATGCCCTGTAGTACAACCCCATAATCACATGATGACTGTGCCGAAAAGGGCAAAGCGCTGGCCAGTATGACGGATTGAGAGCAACCAGTGTCTCTCAAAATGCGCACTGAGCACTGATTGTAGTAGACTGAATTTATTTTTTTATATATTTTATTTCATGCAAAAACGTTTTATAAGCTTTCATTTTGGTCAGTCAAAAGTATTGGTATTGATGCAGCTATTTTGAGTTATTTTCCTTTTGTGATATAACATTGAGAGTCCATTTAAAAGTGTCCTGCATGTTTACATTAACAGTTGACATGATTCTAAGTTGCTAAAGCATCTTCTTTGATCTAACGCTCTGTGATTGACTAGTGGGATTTGGTGAGTCGGCGATCGATTGTTTAGGTCTGCCTTAGCTCTGAGAGGGAGCGCGCTGTGTTTCTTCTCCATTACCACTTTTTTATGGAGAAGATCACAACGTCTTGTCTTGAGTGATTTTGTTCACACAAACAATTGCTCCTTTTCAGGTAAAAGCTGTTGCCAGATGGCTCAAAATGAACATAAGGTGTTGCTTAACTGATATAAGATGGAAAACAGTCATTTTGTGTTGAAAGAATAACTTTTGAGAGTAGACTCAGACCTTAAGTTTAATACTAGTTTCACAGCCACATGTTGTGCTGCAGACACGCCATTTGGGTACAAGCTCACACCACATTGTGACTGTGCACGCTGTCTGATCTGTTTGAGTTTATTAATCCCAATCTATGTTCTCACATGTGAAGCTAAAAGTAATAAGATATGATATGAGTGATGCATTTCTCAGTTAAAAACATGGTTAATCCATAAGAGTGTTGCATTGCTGCATTAAAAAAACAAATAGAATAGCCCAATGTTAAAAAGAGAATTAAAAACATTTTGATTTGATTTCATTTATATAATAGTAAGGTTAAAAACTGAACATTGTGAATGTGCATGGTTACTGGTGCATTTGTCTTTACAGTTAATTCATTTTGATGCACTTTTGATGGTAATGTAGCGATGCTAAAATATTTAAGTGCCTTTCTTTTGATGTCTGGATAATGCTAATGTTACAGTCACCCACTAGATGACACTAAACTAAGTTTATTGATACTGTGGTGTGTAGTGTCATTTGATTAAGCGTATTTTGGGTGATTTATAGTATTTTGGTGACCGGGTTATTGCAGTAGTGATGTATGAACATAATGCTGCTGAAATATGGATGTATTATTATTGAAGAATGTGTAAAATGTGACAGTATTTTGGAGTTATTGTAATTGATTGTTATTGAATGGAAACATGATTATTCGCACTGTTAAAAAAATAATTTATATAAAGATTACCACTTTGTTATGGAGAAGATCACAACGTCTTGTCTTGAGTGATTTTGTTCACACAAACAATTGCTCCTTTTCAGGGGCGCTACATGATCATCCGATTTACCTGTCAACGACACAAATCCATCAAAGATGAACGGATTAAAGCACGGGTCAGGCTTCCCTGTACAGATAGGAACAGATTTGGCACATTTATTAGTTTTAATCAGTCCCACAGTTGTGGGCTGAGGGCCATTACCACTTGTTCTTTGCGTTTTAGAACGGGGCAAGTAGCGATGAGGTGTCCGGTTTTGTGACAATAGAAACATTCTCTCTCATCTCTGTTTGGCACATATAATTTTTGCTGCGTGTTCTGACCGGCTGGAGTACGGGGTCTTTCAGCAGAGCCTACCTGAAACATTGATTTATGCGTAAGCGCGTACTCGTCAGCCAACACTGCAGCAGCATTGAGAGAAGTGACTTTCTGCTCATTTATATATGTTACAATGCGTTCTGGCAAACACTTCTTGAATTCCTCGACTAACAGGAGCTCTTTGAGTTTTTCAAAATTATCGGCCTTAGATGCCACACACCACTTTTTAAAGAGCGTTCCCTTCTCCCGAGCGAACTCAACGTAAGTCTGATTTGGGGCCTTTTTGTGTTGCCGAAATCTCTGCCTATAGGCCTCCGGAACCAACTCGTAGGCCCTCAAAATGGCAATTTTGACCACCTCGTAATTTAGACTGTCCTCTAAAGACAGTGCGGCTACAGCCTCTTGCGCTTTTCCTGTTAAACGGCACTGGAGCGAAAGTGGCCACATCTCACCGGGCCACTGGAGGGCAGAGGCGATGCGCTCGAAAGCTGGAAAATAACTATCCACTTCTGATTCTCTAAATGGAGGGACTAAACTAATATGCTTACCAATGTCGAAATTTTCAGGAGGTGAGGAGGTGGAAATGGGTGACGACTCGGAAGCTACCGTTGCGCATGGCACATGAGCTTCCTTCCGCCGGGTTTCAAGCTCCAGCAGGAGGAGGCGAACTGCTGTGTCAGCCTCGATCTCTAGCCTCCGTATCTCCAGCTGGAACTGCAGCTGAGCCTGCCGGCTCTCGGCTTTCTCCTGAGCCTCCATTTTCAGGCGTGCAAGCTTCATTTTGAGCCTGGCGTCCTGTCTCGGGCTAGAGCTCACCGAGGACATCGGGTCATAGCGAGGAAGAGTGACTGGCGTTTTCTCCGACACCTTCTCCTCCTCAGGACGCCGTGGCGCATGCACCTGGGGCACACCTCCAGGTTCTAGGCTACACGCCCCATTCGACCCCGGCTCATGTGCAGCTGTTTCCGGCCCTGGCAACACAATAAACCCCGTTTCCACCAACTTACCTACAACTAATGCTTTCAACTCTTTTTTAAGAATTGGTCTCGAGATTTGGAGTTCAAAGTGGACAGCAATTTCAACAGGTCATCTTTCATGCATTTATCTATTAGATTAAGTGTGGGACAGAGTAGGAAGGTGTCGAGGTCAAACGACATTTTGCACTTACCATCTATTTTATTTGTAATGCCAAAAAATTCAATTCAATTTAGGCCTTACCGTTAATTTAAATAACTTTTAAATCCAGATTTCCTTTAACGGAAAGATCCCTGTCGAGCCCCCATTTCACTGTTACGACCTGCTCGGCTTGGGAAAGTGGAAAGCAACGGTGAAATAAACCAGATTGTTCATTGATTTAATTAAAGTTATTTATTTAACTAAGGCAGGATAAATGAATTTTCAAAGGAGGTCAAAAATAAGGGCAAACCAAAATTACTAGCGACCTAAAAAGTTCTACAAACTAAATCGAGTGCAAAAGAAACTAAATAAGCAAGTTTCTACCTAGACAGGAAAAATGGCTAGCTAATCGCGGCTCTGCTGAAAAGCCCCCGTCTCAGCCGTTCCTTGGCCTTTTTATACTCGGGGAGGGCTGGTGGATCTCGATGGAGATTGGCTTGCTGGCCTTCCGCGGCTGCTCTCGTCCACTCCTTACACGCCCCCTCTCGTTCCTATGCTACCACTCCCAGGCCGATTGGTTAGATTGGCGAGAGGGGGCGGCAGCAGCCGTAACACCTTCCTTGGAGTTTTATGCTATTGCCAAGGGTAAGGTGGGGACAGCATGAGCTGACTGATCTGGCGAAAGCAAGAGCTCATAGCTGTGATGTGCTCACATTGATATCAAAGTGTTGGTACTCTCCTGTAGTTTGTCCATCTTGCAGGGTCTGGACATTGGAGACACAATGACTGGGCTTGGGCAATTGTTTGTCTACGGGAAATGTGCTTTGCAGGGTCTATATTAGCTAGAATTTGTCGACATGGTTTAAGGTTGTGGACCCTGAAGGCAGAAAACAGTCAGTAGATGGCAATCAGCAGACAAGTGATGGGGCAGGAGTCAGGCTGGGTTTGCTTAGGCAGATGAAAGACATGATTACAGTCCCCCTAATTCTGTGAGGAGGCTTTAACGCATAAATGAAAATGCTGTGAGTTATACAAATACAAATCAGGGTAGCAGGGGGATTTTACTCCCCACTGACCAGAGATGACATTTTTTTAATGCTTTTTGTGTTATATTGTGATATATGTAATGTTATGTGGTGACACGGTGGGGCAGTGGTTGCACAGCAAGAAGGTTCCGGGTTCGAGCCCCAGCTCCCTGGGTACTCCGGCTTCCGGTACAAACTGTACAGTGTACATTTTTGACATAGTGCTCAAAGTACACATCTCATATGCACAATGAAAAAATTAATACATTTGTACATACTACATATGTGAAGTAGTAGATTTTGTTACCCATATCATCATCATCATTATTGGTTCTAAATATTTCTTGAGGGCCAAAAAAATGGAATGCTTCTGTTTTGCTGACCTTTTAAAGAAACTTCAAAAAACATGAAATCCTCACTGCAATATTGCATAGAGATAACATCACATCTGAGTAGGTACACAAAAGGTACTGCTCATGCATTCTGGTGTTCTTTTCTTCTGGTTAGTGATAAATAATCCGTGGAGCGAGCATCTCATTGATCCCTCAATTCCTCAAGAGCTGAGGGACGCCCATCTCATGGAAACAGTGCTTGGCACATAGAGAAGGAGAGATGGGGAGGTGGGGGGGTTGATAAAACAAAAAAACATGATGAAAAACAGAGTGTGAGAAAAAAACACATTAGATGGCGGATTTTGAAATTGCCTTGTGCCAACTCTGCTTATTATGTTTCACATCTCATTATGTGGCAGGGGCTTTTTTTGGAGATGGCTGTTTGTCAGCAGCTGTGACTAGAATAACAATGATGTTGGGCTTGTGTTTCTGCTTCATTTGCAGAGCAAGAGACACACAGAACTTTGTTCCTGTACTGCCTGTAACATGAACACAGACGAGGTCCCACACTGAGGAGACCTTAACCAAAAAAATAGCTCTTAAGTACATCCTGTACCTTCATCCTAGAGCTGTTTAGCAGCTCAGGCATCTTGATGCTTGTGAATGTCTGTGGTAAATGTTGTTTGATCACATTAAGAGGACTAAAGGTCTGTGAGAAAGAGATTAAAGCTTTTCCCTGGCATGGACACTGTAATGCTCCTGGCTACATCTGTCTGTTAAGGTAATAGCATTTTTAGCCTCCAAACATAGAAGGCAATTATGTAAATGCTCTGTAATGACCCCATTCACACATGACCAGGATGACATGGATAGAACCGTTACACAAAATTTGGCACCTCCTGTGAGCAACAGTGAGTGGAAAAATAATGATACTATGAGCTCGGACAGGCTGTGTTGTTTAGCGATTTTTTGAATGTTGATTCCAATTTTATGTTTTCTGACTCACATATTCTCACTAGTTTTGAGTCTCAGTTTACTTGATTACAATTGCAACCAACATAGTTGAATCTTGTAAGGTGGCCAAGCGTTCCAAACACCACACAGGGTTCCACATGGGAGGAAAAATACACCAAGTAGATATCTGATGAAAATCTTTCATCTTCTGATTGAAACTATTTATTGCTATGGAAAGGGTTTCATCTAACATCACCCTTTCAGATCGACTCACTTGTGAGCTATAGTGTTGGCAGTCGAGCCTGGTGGACTTTCCCCCCCACTGACAAGCAGCCCCCTCACCAGCCTTGGGCTGAGACCTCATCTATGTCAACATATGGTAAATTGAACTGATAAAGCAGTGCTTCTCAGTTATTTTTCTATTAAGCCCCCGAGGAAGAAGAAAACATTTTTATGCCCACCACTCTCCACCACAAATATAAATAGTGTCATTGGTCTAGAAAATTGGTATAAGTACGCTTCTGCATAACATGGTATAATTATTAACATTAAAGAAAACAAAAAGTTTAATTTACAACAAAGTATATCTTTATTAACATTGTTTTGTAGCCTTTAACAAAGATTTATAGTGCATCAATTTGCCTGAAATTCAAAAATATAAATCCTAGTTTTCTAATTTATGAACTATATATAAAAGGGTTCCCCAATAGGTGGCCCGTGGGCCATTTGCGGCCTGCAAGAGGACGCAGACTGGCCCACACCAACTTGTGAGCAAAAAGGATTTTGAAAAAAAAAAAAAAGTAAATCTGGCAACTTTCCAAGCAGACTGTAAAACCAAATATTTATTTTGAGTAAATGGTTGGTTCTCAACTTTTGTTTCCAGAGTGCAATTTGTCTTTGTGTGACTCTCACAAACAGTATTCCTGAATCCCAGGGCACAACTAATAATAATGTTATAATGCACTATAAGTGCAGATTCAACGTTGGTATCTGCATTGTCACTGGAGTGAGGGTGTGGTGGCGCCCCCCTCCCTGCCGCCGCATACCCCACGGGTGCTGTGGCCCTCGGCTTGGTGCTCAGGTCAGAATTTGGCCCTTGGTGAAATCTAATTGGGGAACCCTGATATATACCATATAAAAATTATACAATACTATATTTTTGAACGACTTACAACAGAGAATAACTTTAACATTGTTTTTTAGTCTGTAACAGAAAAGATTTCAATTGCATCAATTTGCCTGAAATTAAAAAAACAACAACTGTACTTGGTCTTCAGTGCAGCAGTCTCACAAAGATTAGCTTTCCAAAGATGTCACTCAGGTAGGCCAGTTTCACCAGGAAGTTCTCATCACTAAATTTTACTGCGTCTTCATACTTGTGCTCCTGCTCCAAAAACATTGATCTGCTCTCTGAGCTCAAAAACTCGGGACAAGAATTTTCCTTGTGACAGCCACCTTCCTTCACTGTGAAACAGCAGAACTTGACGTTCAGCTCCCATCTCTTCACAGATAGCAGAGAGGACTCTTGTATTTAGTGGTCTGGTCTTTATACAGCAACACCTACAATGTCTGTAATAACCTCACTTACTTAATAGGAAAGGTGCCTTGATGCCAGTGCTTCTCTGTGTATAACACAGTGTGTCCACTCAGCATTGGGTGAGACCTATATGATGAGTGCTCGATGGTCTGTGCCCCATCAATGCAAACACCAATGCAGTTCTCCCACTTTAGCCTGTTCTCAGTCAGGAAGCAGTCCAGCATTTTGAATAACTCTTCAGCTGTGGCTCTATCTCTGCAATATTTACAAAAATATAGATCCTCACACAGGGAGTTTGTCATATCAAAGCGTACATAAGCAATAAACAAACAATCTTTATTGCGGTCAGTTGCTTCATCGAATTGGAAGCCAAAACATTTGTCTTTAAGTTTATCTACTAGCTATTCTTTAAGATTGTTAGCAATGTCATTTATAAGTCTGGTGACAGTGTCATTGGACAAAGGGATATTTTTTTTTAATTTTTGCAGCACTTTATTTTTGCATCATCCAGCATGACAAAGACATGTCTAATGCTGCAGGCAGTATCAGCTCCTCTGCTATGGTGTGGGGTTTTTTTTGCATTGAGCAATTTGGTACGCCACCTTATATGATGCTAACAGTGCTAGCTGGTTTACTGAAGTAGCATTCACAAAGCAGAATGATTGTTGGAAATTTTAGGCATGTTTTTGCTGAAAAAACTCAAGCAGCTTATCAGCATTGTAGTATCTATGTAGTGTGTGGGACTTTATGACACTAGAGGGCACTTGCGGCAGTAAGGCATTGTGTATCCGCCTACCGCAGGGGTAACGAGTAACACACAAACTAGGTAAGGTCCTGAGTGGTCCGGTGTATGAGTGTCTCCCTGTTGTATACATGTAGACAATATGTTCAGTAAACATCACAAGTTGAACGGCTGTTGTCTGAGCATTTATTATGGGTAATGGAGCACCACATTGGCGACAATGTAATAAAATACTTCCGTAAGGGACACCAGACAGTGTCGAAAGAGAGAGAGAAACAGCACAGAGCTAAGGGCTACAAGCAACCTAACAAGGACAACAGGCTGAAACGAGGCAAGCTGCACTCGCAATGTCACTCATGAACACCGCTGCTCTACAAGCTTTCGACACAGAAATGGATCCAAGCTCAGTGGGACCTCGCTGGTGCAAGTGGCTCCCAAGGTTTGAAAACTATACCGCCACTATGAACATTACCGGAGACGCTAGGCTGAAAGCATTGAAAGCACTTAGCAGGAGAACAAGTGCATGATATTTACGACACGCTGGCAGCAGAGACAGATAAATATGCTGACGCCAAACAGAAGCTAAAAACCTAATTTATACCCAAGAAAAACATCTTGCATCAAGTGTATATGTTTAGAAAAGCAGTGCAACAACCAGGTGAAAACTTAGACACCTACTGCACCAGACTTCACATGCTTGCAAAGAACTGTGAATTTGCTGATGTGGATCGAGAAATTAAAGCACAACTGATCCAAAGCTGTATTTCAACCAGGCTACATAGATGAGCACTCAGAAGGCCTGACAGCAGCCTGAGTGATCTTCTGGACCATGGCAGATCACTGGAGCTGTCTGAACAGGCGACAGGTATGGAACGAGGAACAGCTGCATCAGTGAATGCAGTGTATCAGAGAGTACGGTCAGCCACCAACCAACAAGTCAACAGAGCTAAGTCAAACAAACAGTGTGTGAGAAGGTGAGTACCCCACTTCTCACAGTCTCCTTGTCTGGATGCCATTATGTGACGTGGCTCACAAAGGAGAAGAAGGACGGTGCCTGGACGTTGTGACACACATGCGAACACATGCACACCCACACAAGCACGCGCACACACACACATGCGCACCCACACACACGGCCGTTTCAGTGACTTGATTGTACAGTATGTATAATTTTGATGTGTTTGTTGTTGCCATGCTTGGTGACACAGGTGTTGTGAGCTGTGCACCGGCGTCAAGAACGCAGTGCGCCGCGGCTCTCTCTCGCCTCACCCACAACTCACCTGTGACAGTTTCCACTCCTGCCTATCATCTCAGCGTGTAGTGAGGTACCCACTATGCGTCCCACTCTTCATCTGCTCACTGCTAAAGACTCTGGACCTACATACACACGCATTATCTCACATGGACTCACTTGTATTGACAACAAGCCCGGTCTGGCTCCACTGCTCCTCAGCAGAGGCGCACGCCACTGCAGGGGCGGTCTTTATGGAGCGCGGGGCAAGGGGTGTGTCCCAGCGTGCTTAGGGATGTTTGTTTTTGCACCTTGTATGATTTATGTGCTTACTGTACAAAAGATGTGGTGTGGATGGGAAATGTTTGGTTTGTCTAAAAGGGAATTGTGTATGGTTGATTGTGATGTATATTGTGGTATTAAGGGGAAGGGGTAAACCATTCTGGTTTTGGTGGTTCCCCGCAGTAGTGGTTTGCTCCAATAAGCCATATCGCAGAGGAGTATATAAGTGTACTTCATTTCAGCATGCGGCCCTGAGAGGGAAAGTATTAGCCTGGTGTAAGGCTATGATTCTGCCATGTTTGTCTGCAGCTCTTTGCGTTTTTGTTTTTTTTTAATAAAATGTCTTGTTCTGCCACTTGGAGCTTTGCTGGCTCTTGTGTTTTGACCTCATTGCTTGAATCTGGCTTGCCCTGATCCCCCACAATTGGGGAGGCCGCTCAGGTACGTAACACAGTGCAGAAACTGTGGAGGAAAATACCCACACGAAAGGGACTGTCCAGCTAAAGGTTAAGACTGTGTGTGGTAAGCTGAATCATTTTGCAAGACAGTGCAGATCAAAGCAAAAGCTAAAAACAGCATGGAAAAGACCCAGAGACAACAGTGAGCAGCAGAAAACACATAAGAAAGTGTATAACGTGACTAATACAGCACAAAGCAACAGCAAAGAAAACTCATCAAGCAGTGATGACGCATATGTGTTTATAACCACTGGCGATGACAATACTGCACATCCACAGACAACCATAAAAATCAACAGTATAGCAATATCAGCACTGATTGTTTCAGGAGCTACAGTAAACGTCATCAGTGATTCAACCCTCTGCACAGTAAGACTACACCTACAGTTCACCCCTGCAACCATCAAAAGATACCCATACGGCTGCACCAACCCATAGTCGGAGCATTCACATATAACACGGAGGCACAAAATAAAAAGACTATAAGTACATTCTATGTGATGAAGGGCGATGGCTGCACACTGCTGGGCTATGAAACCGCCAAGAAGCTAGGCCTCATCAAAATAATTAGCAGTGTGTCATCCCCCAGTAGCTGAACAGTTGCAGATGAGCTAGTTGACAGCTACCCAGAGCTGTTCCAGGGCATCGGCAAGTTAAAGGAATCCAGGGTAAAGCTCCACAATAACACAGAAATTCAGCCTACCTGTCAGCCACACAAGAAAGTGCCATTTCACATCTGACAAAGTCAAGGATGAGCTGAAAAAGCTAGAGGACGACGACATCATTGAAACAGTGACAGGCCCTACGCCATGGTTCTCCCCATTGTAACACCACCCAAGCCAAAAGATCCAGATAAAGTGAGAGTCTGCGTTGAAATATGACAAGCCAACACTGGCATCCAGTGTGAACGTCATCTCACACCCACAATGGATGATGTCATCCATGAGTTAAATGGAGCAACAGTCTTCTCCAAACTCGATTTGAGAGCAGGTTATGACCAGCTGGAGCTCCACCCAAACAGCAGGTACATTACAATGTTCACCACACACCTAGGCTTGAGACAAACAGTTGAACTTTGGGATATCCTCAGCAACCGAGGTGTTCCAGAATGCGATTTTCCAGACACTGCAAAAGATTAGAGGGGTTAAGAACCTCAGCGACAACATCATCATCTACGGCAAGACACAGGCTGAGCATGAGCCTCAGAGCAGTGTTTGAGAGACTGAAAGAGAGGGGCCTCACACTCAACCACAGCAAGTGTGAGTTCAACAAAACTAAGTTCGAGTTCTTTGGATTTGTCCTCTCAGGAAGTCAAACGAGTCATAGTGAAGCCAAGCACTACATACGCTTCGTTGTATTTCCTTGTCTTACAGTAGCTTTTAAGTGACTTTCATTGGTCTCATTATCTTCATCTCTCTTTGCCTTTCATTTCATCTCTGTTAAATATTTCTCCATGGTGTCTCTTGAAGGTTTGTTCACTACACGTCATATCTCCCGCTCTGTGGTGGAGACCCTACACCATAGAGCTAATACTCCCTGTGCACATTCTGACAATTGAAGTGCCATTGCCATCTACTGTAGCGGATGTGCAATGACACTTTATTCGAGTAAGGCAACAAAAAGAAGCATGTTCCCCGGGGTCACACGACATCACACCGCACCCCACTGTTTGAGAAGGATTGTGATAAAGTGATGCGAAAAGCCCAACCTGATGTTGTTGTTTTTTTTCCTGGGACACCAGATTAAAAGGGAAGGGGTCAGGGTGAAGGAAAGTTGCCATCAGCCTCACCCTCTGTGTTGCTTCTAAATTAGGCAAACCCATAAGCAAACAGCCCCCACCCCTCACCAGCCATTCCAAATACTGTATTAAACAATTCACTCATGATATTTTAAAGACATATTTGTGTTCACATATTTTCTAATATACATTTTTGGAGATCCTAGTCAAAATATTTCATTATACTGAATACCAGCCCAAAAAGGTTACATGGACACGTCCCATGGTTGGCCCACCAACCGCAGGAGGGTCCGGTGCAATGTGGTTTGGGTTGTGGTTTTTCACCAAGATTTTTAATCAATCTCTGGAGCTAGGTGAAGTGCCCTCCTGCTTCAAGTGCTCCACCATCATCCCCGTCCCCAAGAAGCCCTCCATTACAGGATTAAATGACCACAGGCCTGATTCCCTTCTCCCTCTACACAAATGACTGCACATCAGGGGACCCTTTTGTGAAACTCCTGAAGTTTGCAGATGACACCACTGTCATTGTTCTGATCCGGGACGGTGATGAGTCTGCTTACAGACGGGAGGTGGAACAGCTTGTCCACTGGTGTAGTCAGAACCACCTGGAGCTTAATCTGCTCAAGACTGTGGAGGTGAGAGTGGACTTTAGGAGAAGCCACCAAACACTCTCCCCTCCCACCATCCTTAACAACACAGTGTCTACTATGGATACCTTCTTTCTTGGGACTACTCTCTCTCTCGGGACCTGAAGTTTACTTCCCACATAGACACTGTCCAGAAGAAGGCCCAGCAGAGGTTGTACTTCCTACGACAGCTCAGGAAGTTTAACATACCACAGGAGCCACTGACCATCTTCTACACTGCCATCATCCAGTCTGTCCTCTGCACCTCCATCACTGTCTGGTTTGGATCAGCTACTAAAAAGAACAGGTCCAGGCTGCAACAGACCAATCAGGTCTGCAGAGAGGATCATCGGTGCTGACCTTCCCTTCATCCAGGACTTGTACCGGTCCAGGTTCAAGAAACAAGGAGCCAACATCTCTGCAGACCCCTCACATTCCAGACACAGTTTGTTCAAGCTCCTCCCCTCTGGCAGGCATTACAGAGTACTGTTCACCAAAACCAGCTGACACAGAGACAGTTTCTTTCCCCAGGCTGTCGTTCTGATAAACTCTTAACAGTCACAGAGTGTCAGAAGAACCACTACACAATGAACACCTCCTATGCAAATTTGCCCCACGTCACTCTCAGACATGGTTGCACAATTCATTCAAATACATACTTATGTACTTATTTATATGTTGCACATTTGTTGGCTAGTGTATATTGTTCTCGTAATTTGATATCTTCCATATCTTCTGGGACTCGAACCCAGAACCTTCTTGCTGTGAGGTGACAGTGCTAACCACTGCACCACTGTGCCGCCAAATTTGATATCTTTATTTTTATTTATTTTTTTATCTTATTCTATTATCTTTATTCTATATAAACTTTTACATATGTTTTCTCTTCCGAGAGAACTGAGTAAACCGGAGTCAAATTCCTTGTTTGTGTTACAAACTTGACCAATAAAGTTGATTCTGATTGTGATTTTGACCTCTCTGGCAGGGAATGTGGCTTTTGTTTGCATATGTTTCTGCCCTTTCTTCATTTCATTTTGCTGCTCCATGCTTTTGCTTCTGTGTCAGGATCCTGCCTAGATTCAGTGCACTCCTGTTCCATGTCCATGTCTTTTTGTTTTCCCCAGGGCTGGGCGAGGTCTTCTGGGTTCCACTGCGTCTACCCTCCTCTACACACCTGCTGCTCATTAACCTGATTCCACTCTTCACACCAACAGCAGTCATAAGCCAGTCTCTTCCTCCACTCATCGCCAGTTCGTTGTTCCTTCCTCCAGCCCTGCCATTTGCCTGCCCTCCATTCTGCCTCGTCCAGCCCTGTCATCTATCTGCCTGTATCTCCTTTCTTTTTGAACCTAGAGCCTGAATAAAGCACTTTCGTTGTCGATCTGCATTGTGGGTTCAGTTCTGTGCTTTTTGAACTCCTGACACTGTGACAATAGGACTCTTTCTTTTCATTTGATAAATAATCCTCCATATGAAAATGTTTGGGTCCTCAAACTTCTCACAGCCAAATCAAAAGGCCAAGATGTAAAAGAGTTTGGTTTGTCCATTCTGGGTGAATGTTGATACATGGATGTTGAGTGTAACACTAAAACAAAGAAATTCTTAGTTTCAGGTTATGATACAATTATGATATATATAACTGGAAGATTCCAATGCAATATGGTTTGCGCAACAGACCAAGGCGGTGGACTTGGCAGTCTGATCCCCAGACATGGAAGCTGGCTTTTGGGACATGGAATGTCACCTCTCTGGCGGGGAAGGAGCTGGAGCTGGTGGAAAAGGTTGAGTGTTACCAGCTAGATATAGTTGGCCTCACCTTGACACATAGCTCTGGTTCTGGAACCCAAGTCCTTGAGAGGGGTTGGACTCTCTCCTTTGCTGGAGTTGCTCCGGGTGAGAGGCAGAGGAAGAGGGTGGGCTTTTTGATAGCACCCAGACTCTGTGCCTGTGTGTTGGGGCTTACCCCGGTGGATAAAAGGGTTGGTTCCTTGTGCCTTCGGATCTGGGAACGGGTCCTGACTGTTGTGTGCGCTTATGTGCTGAACAGCATTTCAGAATACCCACCCTTTTTGGAGTCCCTGGAAAGGGTATTGGATGGCGCCCTGACTGGGGACTCCATTGCCCTACTGGGGGACTTCAGCTCTAACATGGGCAATGACAGCATGATCTGGGGGTGCATGATTGGGAGGAATGGCAGGCCACCACCCCAGTGGTGTTCAGGTATTGGACTTCTGTGCGAGTCGCAGTTTGTCCATAACTATCACCATGTTCGATCATAAGGATGTCCATTGGTGCACTTGGCATGAGGACATCCTAGGTCGCAGGTCTATGGTCGTATCATCTGATCTGCAGCTGTGTGTTCCCACACTTGGGTGAAGAGAGGAGCTGATGAACTTATCACCATTTGCTGAGGAAAAAATTTGGGCATGGGAGGAGTTCGGTGAGGCCATGGCGTCCAAAGACACGGGACTAGGCTGATTGATACTCTAAATTGACTGTAGGTATGAATGTGAGTGTGAATGGTTGTTCGTCTCTGTATGTTGGCCCTGCGATGGACTGGCGACCTGTCCAGGGTGAACCCCGCCTCTCGCCCGTAGATGCTGGGATAGGCTCCAGCCCCCCCGCGACCCTTACTAGTAAGGAATAAGCGGAAGATGACGATGGATGGAAATGTCTGTGTGTGATCAGAGAGTATTTTGTATTTGTACACAAATTAAAATTATGTAATTTGATTACATGGTGTGTGTATAGTGTATGAGAGAAAGACAGAGATGGTGTGTGTGTGTGTGTCTTTGTGTATGTGTATTTGCATTGTGACTCTGCTTTTATAATTTTTTAATGAACTGACAGTGGAACACTAGGTAATTTATGGAACCAGACAGCCCATGATACTAAGTCAACATAAAGAGAGCTGATTGTGTCACATATGATATAACCCAACTCCTCAAAGTTTCTCAGCTGAAGAGACTTCACAAAGAAGAGTAGGAATGAGCCAAAAGAAGACTGTAACCTGTGAAGGAGCCGGGAACTGGAAACACTTTTGTTACTGACAATTCATCTGAAATAAAAACATTTATGTTAACTGAACGCCATCTGCTAAGTGGGAACCATTAACACACTTATTCTGCATTCTGCATAGCAATATAACAAGACAATATTTTGCTGGCATTAGATCTTTCCTAGCAATCTAATAAAAAAAAAGCAAATATTCAGTTGTATGATTTTGTGACCATAATTTATCAAAAAGAGAAAGCAAAACTTTTAATAGAAGCTTGTGTTCTCATGGTCAGTCTTCATTCCTACTCCTCCATTTCTTTGGGTCAAGACTGACTCCCACTGCATCTGTTCTGATAACTGATTTTAACATCACCATTTTTTTTTATAAGGGAAGGTGTTATTCTGTATTTAATGGCATATCAGATAATGTGACCTGCAGCAATAAGAAAAAATAACTAAGTAAAACCAGTAACAAAGTAAAAAAATAAAAATAAAAATAAAATTATATATATATATATATATATATATATATATATATATTATATATATATATATATATATATATATATATACAGGAAAAGTCCTGTATTTAAATTCTTATGCTAGCATTAAAATAAAAGTCCTAAGTAAATTAACTTTACTTTTCCTGTATTAATCTACTTGGAGGGAAGACAGAAGTCTGCATTGTGTTGCACAGAAGCCTACAAAGGAATACTGTTTTCAAAAAATATGTTTTTGTCTGATGCAGTTGTCAATGTAGAGAATTCAGTTAACCTAGTCCCTGCACATCTTTGGACTGTGGGAGGAAGCTGGAGTACCCAGAAAGAACCCATGCAGGCACAGGGAGAACATGCAAACTCCACACAGAAAGATCCCGTGCATGAGCTGGTACTAAAACCTGGAACCTTCTTGCTGTGAGACGACAGTGCTGACCACTGCACCACCGTGAAGACCCGGATGCACAGTGTTGCTAATACATAGATAACCTCTGGGAATGACCACAGAGTGGTGAGAATAAATCATGAATTCATCTTAAAATCTCTCTTTTTTTTCTTCTACTAGTGCAGTGCAAGTTTTTTGGAGGGCTCTGTGACATCACATCTTTATTGAAAATCAGTCATTTCAGATCCTGTATCCTAAAACACCAGACCCATTTTTTCCCAAATAAAACCGCAGGTTAGTCATTTGAATGATTAATTTCTTCCTTGTTTTGTTTTTTTGTCTTTTTTCTTTATTAGGTAGAACAGTTAGATTTTATATATAATTCTCCCCAAATGTCCTTGCTTGCATAAATACACTAACAAAAATGAGAAAAATTTCCAACTTGATTGCATCAAACCACTCCTGTGTGTGTGATGGGGGTGTTGCTGAGCTAACTAGAGCCCCTTTCACACTGAACCAAATACGCGGATGACAGTGGGTGTTTAAGCACTCTGAATGAGTTGACTCGGCATTTTGACCCAAGTCCACCGACCCTCCAAGTGACCCGGGTGTTTAGCGGCTGTGCTCGGCTCACCTGCATTGTGAAAAAGGCAACCCGCATTGTCTCAGGTTTCCCGCAACCTTCCTGTTGTATTCTGATTTTGTTACTGTGCCGTCAGTCAGGCTGTCATTGTGAAAGCTCCCGGAAAACAAAATAAATTAAAAAAAAAAATTGGGCCGGGATGTGATGTGAGAGTTGCTCACTCATCTCTGAATAAAGTTTTGGCCTCTGCCATAAGATCAGTCTTCCTGTTGATGTCCCCAAGACTCTCTGAAAGGCAGCGATTTCACTCCTTTTTTTCCAGACAATTTACATGTGTATGATCTTACGTGAATTAATCTACATCATTCTTGGAACTCCCACCGACCGGGGAACCCTGATGTGAACTGCGCAAGCGCAACCATGTTTATAAACAACTTGTATACCAATCTTGCACATCTTTTTTATCGATCATGGCAGCACACTGGCAATATCGTGAAGTCCCCGAGCTGCTCGCCATCCGCGCTGAAGAGGAGATCCGGCGGCAGATTTCTGGAGCCGTAAGGGACACGGTGATTTATGGGAACATCACCGGCATTTTGAGGGAGCGTTCAACTCGACGACGTCCATGCTGTCGCTTGTTTACCTCACACTTTCATGTGTATTGATGACGTTGTCAGCGCCTTGACGTACTAGAGAGAAAAGCCCTCACATCGAGAACTCAGACCTGTGTCTGCTGGAAGCTTGAATGCGCCCTAATTCCGAGCAAACATGGGTACAAAAACCCGCTTTGACACGTGTGTTTCAGTGTGAAAGGGGTATAGCAGTCACCAGGGGCTTCCCCAATACATGTTGCAAATGCACAGTAAAAAGCGTACTTCAATTTGTAAGCAAACTTTGGGACTGAATAAAATGAAACATGATATGAGCCTCCATGGATGCTCTGACTCATGCATATGAAAATTTTGGACATGAGAACCTGGTGACACTGATGGTGAGACTGTGAATCAGTGAAGTATTTATGATGTATAATGTAACATTTATTGTAATGAACCGTGAAGTTTTGCTGGAACATGAGAATGTACAGTAGCTGCTGAAGAACACACATCAAACAAGTGAGAAATGTTGTGTCGTGGTTTGTACGTTATAGCAACAATAGTATGTGCATGGACTTGTCATGTTTCCACAGGAAACACAATTTTGGGTCTTGGGTTACAATGTGGGAAATTACAAAAACACTGCACTCAAGAGGAGGGTAAAAGCAAAAGTGGGTCTCTTGGGTGTCTAAAACATAACATGGGAACAAAACTTCCCACAGCCAATCAATCAAAATGATAGATGGAAAAAAAAGAACTGGGCCAAAACAAAAACTAAAGTGGAGGCCACTAGATTTGGGAGGAATGAGAATGAAGACCCAAAAGAAACATAATTGCAGTACATTGTCTTAGCCAAGCTGAATGTCAGCAGCTCAGGTGAATCCTGCAGGGGCAGTCAATAGCTCTATGTGCAGCATATACCTTTAACCATGCTGGTGGTGGTTTTGCAACTTACCATGAAAGGCTGATCGTACAATGAAACAAATACTGGCATCATCAGATTGACCTTGTTTAAAAAAAAACAAAAAAACAAAAACGTGTTCTTGTAAATTCCTTAGACTGTTAAAAAGAACATGTATAGTCGATGGTAAATTCAAATGGTCTTACTTTGAAAGGGTTACCAATTCTTTGTTAGGGGTCTCAGGTGAACTGGAAGTAGAAGGTAGCATGTCTGTATGTTGATCTACAAACACACATACAGGATTCACCGTCATCAAGTCACACTCACTTAGCACTATACACTACTCTGCTATCATCACCATGTCGCTTGTACTTTTGAAATGCAAACTATATGTTTTACAAAGAGTGAACACTGGGATTAAGTTGCCATTTAGGTTTCCATATGAAGTTGTTACTTGTTCAGGCAACTTTTCTCATCAATATTAAAATAGTAACCTGCTGTGAAGGTAAGGGACTGTGGAACTCCAAACTAGCGAGCTGATGAATGATCTCTGATGGAGACTTTACATAATGTTAAACCAGCAGGACCCCTCTGGTATGACAGGCACAAATATTAACTATAGTGCATAAACCTATCCAGACCTTAAACACACCATTGACACATGATAAAACATAGTATTTTAAAGGGTTTAGAAAAATGTAGGTATGCAGGATGGTGTCTTGGATGTGTAAAATATGTGGGTCTGGTAGCAGTCATGACCTGCAGAAAAATGCCTCCGCAAACAGGTTGAGAATGGTCTAGCAGACTACACAAAATACCAGAGCTGACGTCAGAGGGAAGGACTTGTTCCCAAACCTTGAATGTGGTTGTTACTGTAACAATGAAAAAGTGTTGCGAACATATCAGACACAGTAAGTTTTAATCCAAACCTGGACTAGACTTTTGTCCTTTATTGTTAAACTGTGCATCTGCAGGCTGACCCACATCCACCTAAGCTCCTCAAGGCACAATAGTTGTTTTTTTGTTTTGTTTTTAACTTACATTTTTTGACTAACACTGGTCACTGTATTGCAAACCTCTTGAACTTTTCCACATATTGTCACATTAGGACTACAAATATTAATATACTTTTATTTGAATTTTATGTGAAAGATCAACACTAGGTGGAACACAATTGTCAAGTATAAAGACAATTATAAATAATTTCTTTTTTTTTTGTTTTTACAGATAAAAAAATCCCTGAAAAGTGTGTCGTGCAAAGGACTCAGCACCCTTTTCTCTGTAAGACTGTTGTCAACTCCTCAATCCCACCAACACATATTCCATGGAGGAAACAGAGCTGGGGGATGACTTGGGGAGGGTTTGTCGAATCTCCAGGGCAGAAACCGCTGAGGCAGTGAAACAACTCTCTGGCAGTAGAGCTCTGGGGGTGGATGAGATCTGCCCTGGGTATCTCAAGGCTCTGAATGTTGTAGGGCTGTCTTGGTTGACACGTCTCCGCAACATTGCATGAATATCAGGGGCTGTGCCTTTGGAGTGGCAGACCTGGTTGGTGGTCCCCATCCTTAAGAAGGGGAACCAGAGGCTGTGTTCCAACTATCAGGGGATCACACTCCTCTGCCTCCCCAGAAAGGTCTATGGCAGGTCTACGCCAGGGTACTGGAGGGGAGGGTCTGGTTGATAGTTGAACCTCAGATCAAGGAGAAGCAATGTGGTTTTTGTCCTAGCCATGGAACCATAGATCAGCTCCTTACCCTGCCCAGGGTGCTGGAGGGGGCATAGGAGTTTGCCCAACCAGTCCACATGTGTTTTGTGGATCTGTAGAAGGCTTATGACCGTGGTCCCAGGGGCACCTTGTGGGAGGGTATTCCGGGAGTATGGGGTGGATAGCCTCTTACAAAGGGCCGTTCAGTCTGTCTACTGGAGGAGTGAGAGTCTGGTTTGTGTTGCCAACAGTAAGTCGGACTTGTTCCCAGTGAGGGTTGGACTCCACCAAGGCTGCCTTTTGTCACTGGTTCTGTTCATAACTTTTATGGACAGAATTTCTAGGCGCAGCCAGGTGGTGGAGGGGGTCGAGTTTGGTGGGGGGAGAATGTCATTTCTGCTTTTTGCGGATGATGTGGTCCTCTGAGCTCCATCAAGCCAGGACCTCCAGCTCTTGTTGGGACAGTTAGCAGCCGAATGTGAAGCAGCTGGAATGAGAATCAGCAACTCCAAGTCTGAGGTCATGGTCCTCAGCTGGAAAAGGATGGCCTGCCCACTCCAGGTCGGGGGGGGGGGTCCTGCCTCAGGTGGAGGAGTTTAAGTATCTCGGGGTCTTGTTCATGAGTCAGGGTAGGATGGAGCAGGACATTGACAGGGTGGATTGGGGCAGTATCCGCAGTGATACAGGTGCAAAACCAATCCGTTGTGGTAAAGAGGGAGCATAGCCAAAAGGAGAGGCTCTCGATTTACTGGTCAATCTACGTTCCAACCCTCACCTGTGGTCATGAGGTCTGGGTAATGACCGAAAGCACAAGATCGTGAATACAAGTGGCCGAGATGAGTTGCCTACGCAGGGTGGCTGGGCTCTCCCTTAGAGACAGGGTGAGAAGCTCAGTCATTCGGGAGGGACTCAGAGTAGAGCTCCTGCTCCTCCATGTCGAGAGGAGCCAGTTGAGGTGTTTTCAGATGTCCAGTGAGGATGCCTCCTGGAAGCCTCCCTCAGGAGGTCTTCCAGGCATGTCCGACCAGGAGGAGGCCTCGGGGTAGACACAGGACACGCTGGAGGGCAGTCTGGGCTTCCTTGCTGAGGCTGCTGCCCTCACGACCTGGACCAACCAGATAAGCAGAGGAGGACGACGACGACGGCCATGATTTTCAAGTTAATTTGTTTCGCTTCTCAAGTTCTCTTTGAGTGCTCTGAAGAATTGTTTTTGAATCATCCATACATGACATAAAACTGTTAGACTTAATAGAGGTGTATAGCCTTCTTTATACCAACTGCACTTTAATTGAAACCGTCATTACTGTAGATGTATCACTTGATTTTGTTTTTCTTTAGAAACTTGTCATTTGAAGATTTTTAGACTTGTTATTTTTATCTTGGAAAATTAAACTTTTTTTTTACAATATAGCATATGTGGTAAACTTTTATTGAAAGTATCTGATCATGATCATTTATGGAAGATCTGTAAACTAACAGTATTTTTTGTCTATTTAAAAGAAGTATCATTTAGTAAAGACATTTTATTGCAATAATGAGGAAAACTGTCACAAGAGGTGTTTCTCTGTACATTTCATAGCAATATTGCATTATTAAGGGTATTCAATCATAATAATTGAGGAAATAAACAGTGTAGGCTCTTTGTTTCCTCAGCATTTGTTCACATGAGGATTTCTTTTCTATCAAGATTATGGTTATTGGGTTATAGGGTTTAGGTTGGGATCCCTCCTGAAGGGGCATAGACATGTTACTGCTCTGCTATTCACCCCCCTGATTTTTGGATCAAAATACTAAAAAACATAGCCTCTCTTTTTTTTCTGTCAAAGTCAGTCTTTCTGCCATTGCTGAGAGGTAGGACAAACAAACGGTGCTCTGTGTGTTGACTGATTGACAGATGTACTCCAGACGTGCCTTCAAGGGGAGGTGGGACCTCAGTGGGTAATCCTTGAGCCGTCCCTGTCTGATGGACAGCTGCCCTAGACTTGTAATGAACTTGTTTTCCTTGTGAAGAGAAATGTTGCCAGATTGTCTGTCAGCTCTCCACATGGCAATCTCAACAGATTGAAGAAGGGGCGGGCTGCTTTTGCTCTGGGAGAGAAGCTTGGCTCAGCTTGGGGGAAATACAATAAAATGCAATGCAATTCACTATATACAGATATAGATATAGATATATATTCCATTGTTATATTTGCTCTAAACTAAATACTTTTTATATCATTTCATCATTTGTTATCATCAGAGGATCAATATATTTTAACAGAAAACTTACTGATCTTAAATATTCTTATAAATATTAAGCTTGAAATTAATATTAGGTCTTAATGGTCTTTAATCTTTAATTAGCCTTAATATATTGCATTGCTTTAATGGAATCTTCTTTGGCAAAATGTATGTTTATCATGCTGTCAGAAACCAACCAATAATGCAGTTTTTTTATGGTTCCCCCTCACCTAGTCACCACCTAACATTATAGAATTGTTCACATTCATGTCGCCCTTCCTTTCCTGTATAGTCAGGTAAAAAAATAAGAGTTTTAATTTAAATCAATTGCGTACTTTCAGAAATACAATCTGTCTAAATCTACACAACCAGGGCTTAAATAACTAGGATTCGTAAGGAGGCTGGCAATGGTAACTCTGCTTGGAGTGAAAGGAAACCTCCAACCGCAATAAGAGACTGACAATTAAATTTTTGTAGAAAAAGTAGAATTTGTATAATAGACTTCAAACCATCCCTACTGAGGAACTTGACCACAAAAAAAACACAGTCTTACAACATGGACATTAACAGAAACAATTGGAACAAGGAGGAAAAAAAAGTAGTTCACTCAGCTGCGTAACCTCTGTTACCAATCGGTTTTCAGTTTCAATACTGATATTCAGTTTGTCTCACCCAGTTTACCCGCAAGGCTTGGGACAGTCCACTTGCAGTCTGAGATCTCAGATTTAAATTAAAAAAAAATGCAAAAACCTCCAAGGGGAATCCGTTTTTTTACCACCTTCCTGGAAAACAGGTGGCCATCAGGTCCAGAATGTCCCCTGCAAACTCCTCAGGCAGAAAAAAAGAAAGTCATCAGCCTGCACAAAACATGCAGAGCAGTTACTCAATGAGCAAAATAAAATGTATAATCCAACTAAAATGAATTACCTGCCCTTGGATTTTCAAAATAATGTCAGAAGTGCTGTCTTGCCTCAAACTGTCATAATTACTGGCCAACACATTTTTTTAATCAAAAACAATGAAATAACACAATAAATGACAAATGGGACAAAAAACTGCACATTAAACTGATACCAGGTTCACAACATCTCCCCACACAGCGTGTGTTAACTCAGTGTGTGCTAGCTCAGCTTGTCACTGCTAACACAGCTAACAACTCATCTGCAGCTCAAAACAATCACTTTCCCACAAAAAATAGCATATCCTGACTGGTTTTATCGCTCAAAGTGTACACTGATTCGCACTATTTATTCATACGTTTACGAACAGGCCGATAAACGCATACATTTAACATTCACCAGGATATTCTTTAACAATATTCTACTAACCTCCTACCGGAGCTGCTATGTGCAGTGCCAGGTTAGTTACTACTTAGACTACTACCAGTAATTTACTGTGTATTCACAGCAAATTGGAAAACACAGTGTTTACGAAAAACTGCCCTTTGCCACACTGTGATGCATTCATTGTGATGCATTCATTGCATCACTGACAAAACCAATACTTGATTCACAGCATTTAAACAAAGAGTAGACGATGTAGGCTATTTCCTTAGTAATTGATTATTTTCATTTGTATTTAATCATTGAAATGATATATGATTCAAAGTTAATCAACTTAGCCCTAACCCAACTCTGTTCAACTGCAGGTTGCAAAAACCCAAAACAATATTCCACAATTTTCAATAATCCTCCAGATGATGTCAGTATGCTTACCTCACACATCTCTGTCAGTGACTCGTGTGTGTGCCTGTTTTTCCTTGCAAACCATCTATCTAGATTGCCACTCAGCTCATTTCTAATGTTCAATTATCTATTTTAACACAGGAAAATGAAGTAGAAACCCTGCTATTCATACAACCCTTAGAATAGGTTTATGAGTTTTCAAGGTTCAGTGGAATGCACCATGAAGTCACTCTTTAGAAGTTGTGTCTGTTGCTTTACAGTGCTGTGGAAACACTCCTGATCTAGTAATGATAATAATGCAACTGCATCTCTCAAGTGTAGATGTTTGATGTATCCTGCAAGATCAAAGTGTTTTGGTGCGACAGGGTGAGAACAAGTCATGATGCAGTCTCAGATATTGATAATTAGATTAGAATTTAGACTAAGACATTTGGTGGATTGTCCCCCAAGGTCAACATACTACATTTGGCAGGTGCTGGGTGTTCATTTTGAACCGTGCGGTCTTCCTGCAGTCCAGGAACAACTACTCTTTGCGATACTATGCTAGGTTGGAGAGACGTGTTTGTTCTTAAACAGATTTGTGTGTTAAGTTATGTATGTTAGTGTTTTCCACGGAGGTACTATTGTACCTTTATTATTTGCAAATGCCAATGTCAATCCGTGTGTTTGTAATCAGATCTGTGTGTGTGTGTGTGTGTGTGTGTGTGTGTGTGTGTGTGTTATGTCATCTGTGTGTGCTCATCTCAATGTGTGTGTGTAATCAGATTTGTGTGTACTTTTTTTTTTTTTACACACACAAGTCTGAATATGGACACCGATTTTTCCGGCTGCCCTAATCAGTGCAGAGCTCCCAGTCATTGTCATTGCTTGCTATGCTGGTTAACAGTTTCTCACTTCAGTAAAGTTTGACAGAATTTGGCAGATTTGCATTTTGCTGTTCAATAAATCATAGTTGAAACATTTTCATTACACAATAGGAAGCTCTATGTAACCGTTGTAAGGTACACAATAAGCTACAACACAGTTTTCCCTGGAAACAACTGTCTACGTGTTATTGATTTACATGGACAAATAAAATGCGTTGCAATGAGCATTCTGGGCAAGCGTCCAGGGACCGTCTACAAAGTGCCAAACCAAAAGTGGATACAAAGATAAATCTCAATGACTTCATGTGTGGAGTGAATTTGGAAGCAGTACCCTCAATAAAAGTGAAGCTATTGAATTTTTCCCCCAAAATATATCATAATAAGGCCTAGCCAGCTTTTCCATAAGTAGCAGGTGTAGTATGCTGATAGGGAGGTCCTAGATCTATTGCTATGCAGAATAAGAGTGAAGCAATTGTTTTTTGTTTTTGTTTTTTTACAATAAAAATAATGGAAAATAGTCTGAGCCAATGAAGGGTCTCCCTGTCAACATGTCAACATACTACATGTGATAATAATGGAGAAACAATCACCAAAGGCAGGCACATTTTGCAAACATAAAACAAACAGTTATAAATGAGAAAATGGCAGCAAAAGGTCGAAAACCAACAGACAAAAAGTCCGCAGGGCCAGATAATTACAAATAGGCAAAGTCAAATTTTCCAGAATTATCGGTGGTAGTATATTGACAGGGGGCCCGAAATGTCTTGAGTGAATTTGGAAATGGTAAGCTCAATAAGAATGAGGCTATTGAATTTTGTTTCCCAAAGAAATTATATTTTAAATCGGCCAAGCCACTTTTCCATGATTATCAGGAGTAGAATGTTTATAGGAAGGCCCTAGATGTGTGGAGTGAATTAGGAGGCAGTAGGCTCAATAAGAGTTAGGTGATTGAAAATTTTTCCCAATAAAAATATATTTAAAATAGGTGAAGTCAGCTTTTAATATATTTAGATAATAATATATTAGTCTAATTAGCAGGTGTAGTACACTGACAGGGAGGTCGTAGATGAGTGCAGTGAATTTTGAAGCAGTAGGCTCAATAAGAGTGAAACGACTGAACTTCTGTACCAATAAAATATATATTATTGATAAACTTTTCCACAGTTATCAGGTGTATGAAGTTGATAGGGAGGTCGTAGATCTATTGCTAGGTGAAATAAGCGTAAGGCTATTTTTTCAAATAATGAAAAATAGGCTGAGCCAATGAATCCATTGAAATTTATCTTTGTATCCACTTTCGGTTTTGCACTTTGTAGACTGTCCCTGGATGCTAGACCAAAAGCAAAATGCTCATAGCGACGCATTTTATTTGTCTACGTAAATAAATTACATGTAGACTGTCTATGTCATGGACTAAGTTCCACTCAGCTCAACCACACCCAAGAAACTCCAGGACATGGATAGTTAATTTCCATGAAGTTTACTGGGCACATTGTGAAACTGCAACACAATATAAAAAATACAATGAAATTCCTATAAATCTCATACACAGTGTAAATAACACTACTAAGCTAATAAATGGTAGCCTATGCTAAACGCAACAGAGCTAACTAAACCTAGCACATGCTATAACTAACATGTCAGCTGCCTCTATGCTCAATAACAACATTTAAAGTAAATGATAACTCAGTGTGACAAACAAAACTTACAGACGTTGCCTTAGCAGAAAGGGAGAAAGAAAGGCGAGGAAAGAAAAGCTGACGACCAAGAGATGACACATCTGTAGCCAATCACCGCATGGCAGTTTTCTTGCTTCCTGTTTTTCCCAGAATGCACTAGTGGTTACTATGGTTATGAAAATACATGAATAAAGCCGAACAGCCAAAACTAACTAACATTTGAATATAATAGTAAACTATATTTCCAAGCGGCATGACAGTCTACTTTAATACAGTTAGATAGAGCTGCCAATTGTGTCATGAAAACATTTCGCGTATTTATTGAACCGCAAAACCCAAATCTGCCAATTTGTCTAACTTTACAGAAGTGAGAAATTGTCAACCAGACCAGCAGGCAATGATAATGACTGGGAGCTATGCACCTATTAGGGGAGCTTGAGCCAGTGAGCCTGAGCTCAGTGCAAAGGACAAGCATGGACAATTTTTTTTTACAGACACACAGATCACCACACAGACAGCTCACCGCACAGACAACATGCTGCACAGACAAATCGCTGCACGCATTTACAGATCTGCCACTGCAGAAGTGTACCAAAAGTCACGTGTGCACAAACAGCCAACTGAGAGCTCCCGACTGATTTGACTTTAGGGATAGGAGCACAACTACAGCAGATCTGGAGCACCATGTTCTCCTTCCTGAGGCAGGGACAAGATTTAGTGTGTATACCATTATCTTTATTTGTATCTGTGCAACCACCAAAACTTTCTGTATGCATATCTGTTATGGGAAGTGGCAAGGTTTAATCTGGAAGTGGGCAGGACTTAACCCAAAAGTGGGTGTGGTTTGATATGGAAGTGTGTTTTCTTATTCTGATGAATTTGCTTAAAGAAATTGAAAAGAGATTGATCAGAAGTTGCTACATTAATTTGTATATTAATTATTTTTTGAAGGGCTGCACGGTGGTGCAGTGGTCAGCACTGTCGCCTCACAGCAAGAAGGTTCCGGGTTCGAGTCCTGGCTCGGGCATGGGATCTTTCTGGGTGAGTCTCCTTGTTCTCCCTGTTCCTGCGTGGGTTCTCTCTGGTACTCCAGCTTCCTCCACAGTCCAAAGACATCAAGAGGGGACGAGGCTGATTGATACTCTAAATTGACCGTAGGTATGAATGTGAGTGTGAATGGTTGTTTGTCTCTGTATGTTGGCCCTGCGATGGACTGGCGACCTGTCCAGGGTGAACCCCGCCTCTCGCCCGTTGACGCTGGGATAGGCTCCAGCGACCCTTACTAGTAAGGAATAAGCGGAAGACAATGGATGGATGGAATTATTATTTGAGTATTATTAAAAAAGCCTGAGATTAAGGTTTGGACCAAAGTTTTTGTTCAGAAGACAGAGCTCTTTTCAGAACAGACTCAGATTGAGTTATGAATGCAACTGACTTGATATTGACTGCTTTGAAATGTAGAGCAAACCGTGACTGCGGGTTCAATCTGACAAATAACATTGTCACTCATTGTCCTGAATATTTAAGCGTATCAACTCAAAATAAAATAAGATGACACAGTCTGTGTGTGTGCGTGTATGTGCGCGCGCATATGGACATGTATGCATAAGACAGAAAGAAAAAGGGGAGTGTTAATTATATGGCTGACAGAGAGCTGCTTTCAACAGCCCTCCACTTCATTATAAGGATGTCTACAAGCAAGTTGCTGCTCAAGACAGTTGTCAATAGCTGTGGGCACTCAAAAGTGGGCTGCAGACCTATGAAATCACCTTGGTTTAACCATCAAGAAACAGACAGAAAGTTGAGAAAAAAATGTATCCACTACATCCTGTGACATCTGTGGCTGGGTGTACCACTCATGGTTTGGACTTTACAGCCACACACTTCCTCGACCTCATGTGAGAAACCTCTTGCTTATGGAGCGTAATACGCTGTCCAGACTGACCACAACTGTATGCCCTGATATTCAAAATCTTTAGGAGCCGATTTCTGTGTTTCAATTTTTTAAGACATAAATTGCTTATTTCCTATGTACTGTTGTGTGTGAGATTTGTGTGATGGTAACTTCCTTTTTAATGTGCTCCCCTTGCAGGTGGAGAAGTTCATCACCACCTAGTGCTGAGGCCGACACTGGGGGTCGCCAACACAGTGCCTGCGGGCACCAGGTAGCCCGCCGGGAGATTTTGGGGTGTATGTGACAGAAAAAAAAAAATCAATTTGGCCCCCATTTATTGTAAAATCGATAAAAGTGCAGCGTACAGGTTGTAGCCGGCCAGAGGAGAGGAGCAGGGGGGCAAGGAGAGGGAAAGCTATAAGGAGAGCTCCTCAGTGCACGGCTTTGCCCATATATGGAAGTGCCGGTTGAAAGGTGGCGCTGATTGAATTGCCAATCGCAAGGCTTCATTTCTGTGAGCCGAAAACCAGTGTGTGAGGTCATGATTGCTATGTCCGTCTTTTCCCACAGAGCATTAACAATAATGGCGACTAGTAGCAAGTTTCCAACTAAATGTCGATGAAGAAAAAAATACTACTTTAATGAGGAATGGGAGAAAGAATTCTGCTTTGCACAAGTTGGTGAGCACTGCATGAGCCTTATTTGTGGAACTGTTGTAGCCTTGGCTAAGAGGCATAATTTGGAGAGACATTTTTCTACATGCCACAAAATTTTGATTGTAGCTACCCTCCAGGCAGCTGAAGGCAGTGTTGGGCAGACAAAAGTATTTTTTTACAAGCCAAAGCTATCTAAAGGAGCTGCAGAAGCTAGCTTCAGGGCAGCTCACTCGCTGGATAAACACAAAGCATTTTCGTATGGAGAGGTTGTGAAAGGGGTGATGGCAGTGGTTGCAGAGACTCTATTCAAGGACCATAAGAATGAAAAGGACATCCAAGCTTCCATCGCAGATGTTCAGCTATGCGCCAACACCATCGTGAGGAGAATTTCTGCAATATCCACTGACTTAATGGAACAGCGTAACTGGGACATGAGTACATGCAGCGTCTTCAGCATTCAGTGTGACGAGTCTGTGGATAAAACCAGCACAGCGTAGTTGATGGTCTTTGACAGAATGGTGTTCAGTAATTTTAATTTGAAGGAGGAGATTCTTACGTTGCTCCCCCTGAAAACCACAACAAAAGTCACTGACATCAACAAGGTAATAAGCACTTTTTTACATAGAAAAACATCCCTCTGAAAAAGTTTACATTGATGACTACTGACGGAGCCCCCACGATGACTGGCCATCATCGGGTTTTCTTGTGCTGTCCCGAGGTGATCCAGATTTCCCCCCTTTCTTCAGTTATCACTGCATTATCCATCAGCAAGTAATATGTGCCAAGGTGATGGAGTTCGAACATGTTATGACTCCGGTGGTGAAGATTGTGAACAGCATCTGTGCTAAGGCTGCACAACACCATGCTTTCAAAGTTCTTCTGGAGGAGTTGTCAGCAGCATTTAGTGACCTGTTGCTGCACATGGAGATAAAATTGGCTCAGCAGGGGTGGGGGTCTGCAGTGTTTTTTTGTCCCTGCCGGACTAAGTCAGAACATTCATGGAATCCAGAGGGCAGGGCACTACTTTGCTCCAAGACACTACGTGGATGTTCGATCTAGCCTTTCTGACTGACATTACAGGGAAACGTTATCACTTCAACTGCGAAATGCGAGGTGGAGGTAAGAACGTATTGGACATGATCAGTGCTGTGAACACATTCAGAGCAAAGTTACTCACTCATTTGCAAAATAAGAAATTCCTGCACTTTCCATCTGTGCAGTCATTTCTGACAGACAATGTTACTGCAAGTGTGGCTTTAGATGGAGCTGGAGATAAGTACATCAAGCTCATGCAAGAGTTTGAGGAACTTTTCATGACTTTGATAAACTGCAGCCTTGTGTTGCATGAATCGCTAACACTTTCATGTCAAGTGACATAGTAGAGCCTATCCCAGCAGCTTTTGGGCGAGAGGCAGGGTACAACCTGGAAGGGTCGCCAGTCCATTGCAGGGTCAACACATAGAGACAGACAACCATTCACGCTCACAGTCACACCTACGGTCAATTTAGAGTATCAATCAGCCTCGTCCCCTCTTGATGTCTTTGGACTGTGGAGGAAGCTGGAGTACCAGAGAGAACCCACACAGGCACAGGGAGAACATGCAAATCCACACAGTCCCATATCTGAGCTGGGGCTCGAACCTGGAATCTTGTTGCTGTGGGGCGACAGTGCTGACCACTGCACTGCACTGTGCCGCCTGCTCCTTGGTATGTTCCTCATTATTAAAATAGGATTTATCACTCCAAAATTTTATTTTGAACATACAATGTACAAATTGACTGAGAAATCCTATGAGTTGCACTTGCATTTTTAATAAAAAATATTTCAAATGAAATGAAATATCTTTTACAGTAACGAAATTGGTAAAGCAAACCCTGAAAAACTAGCTTGTATGTAATTAATAGTGGAATGGCAGTCAGACAACACAGTGAAACAATGGCTGTAGCTACCTTAGACAATAACAGGATAACCGCTAAAACCTCATACCTCCATCAGTGATAATAAACAAATGTGACTATGTACCACTGGGTTTATCGTGCTGTTTGTGAGGTAGTTTTACCTTAAAAAAGGCTGAAAAAATTGTGGAGAACATTAAGACAGGCCACAGTGTGTGTGTTTTTTGTGTGTTTGCTAAAAAAATGAATTCTTATCTGTATACTTAATGAGTGGAGAGCTCCTTGTGTGTGTGTGTGTGTGTGCGCGCGCATGCGTCCCATCTCTCCCTCCACCTCACCAGTGCTGACTTGTGTGACACACACTCTTCACAGAATCAGCACAGATATATGTGAAATCAGTGGCCCAGCAGACAGCTGAAACCTCTGTTGGAATCACCTTTATTAGCAGTAAACACACCGTAGTGACTCCTACACAAGACACAGTGTGTGCTGGGCTCACAGCGGGATCTGGTTCAGGCAGGGCGACATGGCGCAGAGCACTGCTGAAACGCAAAGACGGTTGCTACGCGACCAAGACTCGCACCAGAAAGTTTTAGAATCACACCCAACAGAAAATTTCTTGCTGTTGATCAGATGAAAGCACTTATTTTGTGGAAGCAAACAGCAAAGAAGAAGCATGTATTCATGCATTCTGGCTCATCCAGGAGCTACAGCTGCATGACGATCGCTTCCAGGGTTATTTTGCAGTGAGCACCACCAGGATAATCTTTTCCTTCATTATCATTTTTGTGATCTACAATTCCCTCCTGCCAGATTACCTGCTATTGAGCAACTGGTGTTGCGCATGTTTGTATCATGGACCTGGATTGCTTCATTTTGTCACATTTTCTTAAAAGAAAATCTAGCGTTTTTTTCTTTCAGCCCTGGTTGGTCCTCTTGCATCTGTGTTGCAAGACTGTAAATGAAGATAACAAATTTTCATTTCAATGGATTAATGTTTTTTATTCTTTGTTCATGAATTTTTCTTTATAGTTTCAATTTTAAAAAATATATATATATTTCTGGGATTCCTCTGCATACTTGAAGGACCTTGTTTAACAGTTTGAGAAATACTGGTGTGATTAAAATGCACAGAGATATATGAAAAAAAAACCAATATGTGGCAGTAAGTGTTGACATCATTATGAGTCATCATACCATTATACTTATGAGAGCTGCCCACACGCACCCCCTTCACCCACCTCCATCGCCACCACCAGGACTGGGTTCTGCATGGATGAGGGTGCTCATGTGCTTTTCTTCCCTCTGTACAGATTGCCTCAATCCTCAATCCAGCACCTTAACCAAGTCCTGTCATCACCTCTGAATAACTTCAAATCCAGATGAAGATCCAGTCTGATAGATCAAGCCTCTCAATAACCCCCAAGAGTGGTGTTGTTGTCTAATATTCTTTTGTACAACCAGACATTCTATATATTCATAGCTTGGTAATCAATATGCATTTGTTTTTGGATGTATTTTGTGTATTTTTTTTAATTTCTGAATATATGTATTTTTGATGTATTTAATGGGGAGGTAAATTTATAAGCCCTTATGGGTTTTCAACCTCTCCTGCACTGAATGGCTATTATTCACCTGTCCTTTTTTAACTGCATTTTCTATGGTGCAAATAAATACAAAAATACAAAATACAAGATGAAAGGATTCCCCCCTCACAAAAACTGCATGATTTCATATTCATTGTTATGATCGCTACGGTGGAAAATAAAATTTGACCAAACATGTATATTTAAATACAGGGAATCTCCATTCATTCAGTACCATGGATGCACCACACAGCCATCTGAAAATACAGTTGAGTGCCAGAAATGTGTTAGAATGTAATTTGATTGGCAAAACAAACTGTCATTTTTTTTTTTAATCTTCATGAGAATTGTATCCAGGCCATATTTTGGAGAGCAGAAACTACAACTGAATGGACAACAGTGGCATATGGGTGGTCACAAAGATTTGTAACAGCTAATTAATGTTTGGAAAAAAAAGTCCTGAGGACAGCTGTTCATAGTGTGCATGAGTGATGCAAACTGCTGTCTTGATGGAACTTTCCAGATCATCTGAATAAGAAAGTTCAGCATCCCCAGTGTTTACTGTACTGCTGTCAACACTTTCGGTTAGGTGGGCCTTTGTGCCATATGTGGCCTCTGCGATGTAAGGCACTGAGGACTTTCCAAGCAATCCCACTGAACAATGTTACAGAAGAGTACAGAAACAACACTTACACCCTCATATGTGTGCGCACACACACACACACACACACACACACACACACACACACACACACACACCATGCCACTAAACGCAGAAAAATAGCTTCACAGATGTTCCTGCCTCCTCTTAACACTTAACTCAGCACTTTCTCTCTTTCATTGAGTTTTAAACGACCAGCCACATGGAGGTAAAAGCCAGCTCCCACCTGCACTCTCCAAATTTTGCTATTCCAAAGACATAACAATAACAGCTTGGCTATTTAGAAGTGGCTTGGTAGAATCTCATCCCATAACAGACAATGGGCCGAGAATGGTGATAGATCTGGCACATAACAGCATGATGGAGAGCCTCTGTTCTATGAGAGCTTAACCAGCTAGAAGCAAGTTACAGTCACTTTAGAATACATTCATTAATTATGACTAAAGCATTTTACTGCAACTATGACAATGACCAAGAAGGGAGGTGGGGGTGTTTCTGTTCCAAAAAAAAAAGTACATCAATGCGTATGACTGAGCTGGGACACGATTCTATTAATGAAAAGGAAGGGATAGACGTGTTTAAACATTATAGCCCCTTAATGCCTAACATTGTCTTGGATTTATTTTTCCCAACCACCCGAATAGCTCCCTCGGTGCTGAGCATACCCAGATAATGCCAGCGATGAAGCAGAAAACCAATAATTCAAGCTGGGCCATGGAGCTCAATGGGATTTATTGTCAAGCTTCTTCATCAGTTTAATAAAGTCCCCCTTTCCATTCTCTGGCTCAAAATCTCCATGGTCTTTGTACCTACAAAACCACTGACATCAGCCATTAGTGTAACTAAAGTAGCTGTCTGTTCTGTTACTGTCATCAATTAGATTTCATTAAGAATCTTCAGTTGCTGAAATTTGAACTCTCAGGGTGGGAGTGAGATCGCTACACATTTTATCTACCAGATTTTTCTTCGTGGTACAAAGTACACAATGCACTATGGTACAATTCTACATTTATTATAGAATCATGCTGGAGAATGAAATGTAAACAGTATGTAAAAGGTTCACTCATTTACTTCAATGTTAGAAATTCTGAATTATCTTCGAATGCTCTTCATCATTCTTAAGTCCTGGGTGTATGTTTTTGTAAGACTTGGAATGAGGTTTGCTTGAGATATGTGTTGGCCGTTTGATGGACTGGCGACCTGTCCAGGGTGAACCCCACCTCTAACCCGAAAGCCGCTGGGATAGGCTCCACCCCTCCTGCGAGCTTTAACAGAATGATGGTTGGATTGATGGACAGATGGAAGCAGGAGGGAAAAAGCTGGCTTGGCAAGCTTAATATGAACAATACTTTCATTGTACACTACTATATGTAACAAGTTGTACCTTGTTTGTTTAATCCATCCAGAAACAGAAATACAGTGGCTTGCAAAAGTATTCTTACCCCTTGAACTTTTCCACATTTTGTCACATAATGACCACAAACATTTTTTTGTGGAAAAACCAAAACAAAGTGGCACACAATAGTGAAGTACAAAGAAAATTATACATAATTTTTTTCTTTTTTTTTTTTACAAATAAAAACCTGAAAAGTGCACTGTGCAAAAGTAATCAGCCCCATTTTGTCTGAGTTCAACCAATTACCTTCCGAAGTTGCTTGATGATTGCTGTTCTGTGATGCCTCAGAAGTTTGTTAAGAGAATATTGGGGAGCAAACAGCATCATGAAGTACAAGGAACACACCAGACAGGTCAGAGATGAAGTTGTGGAGAAGTTTAAAACAGGGTTAGTCTATAAAAAAATTCCCAAGCTTTGAACATCTCATGGAGTACTGTTCAATCCATCATCTGGACATGGAAAGAGTACGGCACAACTGCAAACCTACCAAGACAAGGCCGTCCACCTAAATTTACAGGCCGAATAAGGAGAGCACTTATCAGCCAAGAGGCCCGTGGTGACTGTGGATGAACTGCAGAGGTTCACAGGTCAGGTGGGGGAATCTGTCACAGGACAACTAGTGGTTGAGCACAGCACAAATATGGCATTTATGGAAGAGTGGCAAGAAGAAAGCCACTCTTGTTAGAAAACCATAAGAAGTCCCGTTTGTAGTTTGCCAGAAGCCATGAGGGGGACACAGCAAACACGTGGAAGAAGGTGCTGCAGTCAGATGAGATCTGAAACTGAAATTGAACTTTTAGGCCGAAATACCAAACGCTATGTTTGGCGGAAAACTAACACTGCACACTGAAAAAAAAAAGATTTTTTTTTTTGGTCTTGTAATTATAACCTTGATTATTTAAGTTTTATAAGGAAATATTATTTCAGTGCTTCTACTTTAAAATGTCATCTTGTATTAAATGTGTTACTTAATGTTTATTTGTAATTATATATCCTCATTTTGATGTTATTAAATATTATCCATCACTCCAACTAATAACTTAACAACTGTATTGACTGTACAACCTGACATTAGCCAATTAAGTTTACTTGGGTAGGAGGATAGCTTGCGCTGGCTCAGTGAGTAAGGTCAGTGTGTGTCTACTGAAGCAAGCAGCAATAGCAAGACTTCGACAAAGCACTTTGACTTGGGGATTGTTTGGGTGCTCATTTGGTGAGAATTCTTGGATGTGGAGCCTTGGGGTATGTTATATGCTTAATTAACTTTATTTTTCTGTTGGCTTGTCAGTGTTAGAATATTTTATCCTGCTAGCTAGCTAGCTAAGTGCTCTTCCTGTGTCCACGGACCGCTTTGGGCATACAAGTGGGCCAAAACCCATTGGACTTGCATGATTCATACTTTGTCGGAGGTCCGCGGACACAGACATGTATACAGGGATGCAGTGTGATAACTGTCTGCAGTGTGTGATACTGAACGTGAGGGGCCACATTCGTCGAGGGCCTTCCCGCTGTGTTGAGGTCCGTTAGCGTTAACACAGAAGGGAGGCACCATTTTGGCTTTTTGATATTAGCTTGTTGGGTGAACTGACAACACAATGCCTGCATTGTTCAAATACTTCTCTTGAAACCTGTAGGAGTTATTGAGATTTTAACACTGCTGTGATACAGCAGCATTGTAATTGGTTTAAAAATGTTAAAAGATCATTACTGATGTTAGCACAATACTTTTGTTCATGTAATGTATGTACATTTTCATTGTCTATATATTTCACAGAATATCAAAGGACATTGACACTCAGCAATTTGGCCTTGACAGCTTACTAAAGCTAAGATTAAATTGGTACTGTTATGGGTTAACTTGACATAGAAATGTAGTTTTGAGGTGTTTGTGTTTTATTTTTTTATTTTCCAAATGCAACAACATGAGATAAGCGTGTAAAATATGCAGCTTTAAATCTTGTGTAAGTACCCAGCATTTAACCAATATCTTTCTATGATCGTCCTATTTCTGTTGCATTATTGTTTAATTATTAAAGGGCCACTTGAATTCGCCAACCCAGTGAATCACTTCTTGCATATTCAGGAACTTTACAAAAAATATCTCTAGTATAGTAACTTCTGAGCACTGATTTACATGTTTTTGACAGGACGTCGGCAAAGAAGCCATCAGAAATTCCAAGAAGTGTTTCAACTGGTTTATATATTTGTATGTAAGCCACTGACCCTCAAAGAACTCATTGATAGGCTATAACCTGAGACTGATCATTTCTCGTTGGGCGAAACTAAATTACAATGAGTGGTGCCCCGAGTAGCAACTGAGTTATCGACATCCTAAAGCTACATCATCATCACCAGCTTATCAAGTCACTACAGATGACCATGCTCATCATGTCTTGAAGATATTTGTCGTTCATGGAAATACGGCACAGGAAGGCCACAGCCCTGCCCATGTGTTAATCATCATCGAGGGAAAAGAGGTTCTTGATTGTACAGGTGTGGCAAATGCTTGCCTTCTGCTCATAGGCTTTATCTATGCAATGAACTGGAGTTATCCACCAAAATTGAACTACACATTAGAAGTGGTTCAGAAGCTCTTTCTTGAGCTTGACATCCTGAAGATGTCTCCCAAAGTCTGGGCTTTGCGCAACAAACTTCTCCATTTAACTCTCTGAACTTTTTGTAAATTGTATCTTCTGTTATACCGGTATATGGAAGCATTGCACTGAATGGTTACATACAATTGTTGACTTACCTTTTTAAAGGAAGTAACATGCTTCTGACTGCACTTTAAGTTTCTTGTAGTTATTGGGCTTTTATGGTATTTGCAGTTATTGCAGTTTAAAGTGATACTTAAGTCGGAATACTGTAAGCAATGACCTCTTGCACTGCAGTTTTGGCATATAAAGATGCTGTTTCACAAGTTATTTCATGTTTTGTGTTTCTTACTGTTACGTACAGTTTACGTAAGAATTTCCAGAGAAAAAATTACAAAGACTGCCTGTGTGGAAATTATTACACTTTTTTTCATGTAAATGCTACGGAAATACAGTTTACTCATGAAAACAGAAATTTGCTCGTGAACTTTATGTATTTCTTGGTTAAACTTAATACTTATTGAAATGTAGACTTTACTTGAGAATATCCTCAGCTACATTTACTAGGAATTTCTGTGTGGAAATTTATACCAAGGTTTTTTCATGGTTTTGGTTTTGGGTTTTTGTGTAAGTAAATCCCCCTCCATATTTTTTTAGTGCACATCACTCTGAACACACCATCCCTGTTGTCAAATATGGTGGTGGCAGCATCATGCTCTTCGGGGGGCTTCTCTTCAGCAGGGACAGGGTTGATGGGAAGATGAATGGAGCCAAATACAGGGCAATCTTGGCCGACAACCTGTTGGAGTCTGCAAAAGACTTGAGAATTGGGTGGAGGTTCACCTTCCAGCAGGACAATGACCATAAACATAAAGCCAGGATTACAATTGAATGGTTTAAAACAAAACATATTTGTGTGTTAAAATGGCCTAGTCAAAGGCCAGACCTTAATCCAAGTGAGAATCTGTGGCAAGATCTGAAAACTGCTGCTCACAAAGGCTGTCCATCTAATCTGACTGAGCTGGAGCTGTTTTGCAAAGAAGAATGGGCTTTCAATGTCTTTAGATGTGCAGAGCTGATAGAGAAGTACTCCAAAAGACTTGCAGCTATAAGTGCAGCAAAAGGCGCTTCCACAAAGTATTGGCTCAGGAGGGCTGAATATTTTAGCACACTGCAATTTTCTGTTTTTTATTAGTAAAATATTTAAAATCATGTGTTTTCTTTGTGCTTTATAATTGTGTGCTACTTTGTGTTTGGCATTCACATAATATTTATATTTGTGGTCATAACGTAACAAAATGTGGAAAAGTTCGAGGAGTATGAATACATTTGTGTAGCCCTTGCTAAAATAATGGGTGTATTTTGATGACAGAGTATAAAGAGAGGTTCATAATTCATGGGAAGTTCATTGTTTATTCATGTGTTTAGAAAAGTTATAAAAACGGTTAAAATCCAGAATAAGTTTAATGTTGTTTCATGTTATGGCCTATACTGAAAAAGAGTGAGTTCATTTGATATAGTGTTTTTGAAGTGTAATTACTTCATTATATTGCTTACACAATGTTATTTGCTAAGAGAGATGTCAATCAAACATGCCAAGCTGTGATTGGCTCGTTCAGAGTTTGGGGACACTCCAGCCAATGGCGTGTGCCGCCTAACGGAATGAGAGAAAAAGGAGCAGAGAGAAGAAGAGAGACACAAGTTACCTTAACCCTGTTGAAGTTTTTTAAAGTTTTTCGGAGGCTAAAGTTTTTGTCTTGAGGGGAACTGACAGTTACCTGCTAAGACAGACTTTGTGACCTGGCCGAGAAGTATTGCCTCGCTGTGTGGAAGAGAGCTGTGATGACGGAGCCCCTGCTAACCTGTTGCTAACAGATGGTGAGCTGCAAGCTGCGCCCGCCGACGAGCCGCCGTTCCCTTCCCCTCCATTTCCTTCGCTTCCCTTCGGACTGGCGGGAACATTGACTGTGGCTGGAGCCGTGGGTAACTATTTAATTTGCACGTGCCTTTTATTTTGCTTACAGAGAGCGAAGCGGCCAGTTTGTTTTTGGCCCCAAAGCACACGAGCATCAACACAGGCCTGCAACGAGGGTTTGGGGTAGTTTATTTCAGATTATCGTGGGTGTGTGTGTGTGTGTGTGTGCTATAACTAAAGAAAGCATTTACATTTAAAGTATTGTTGTCTGGTGTTTATTTACTCACGTCATATTTCATTTATTAACCATAACAAAAGGGAATATAAGTTTAACCCAGGCCCCGTCCCAAAGGTATTTGAGATGGGTGCTACATTTGCAAGCCACAGTATGTACATTATCATTTTCAGGGGGCATCATATTACTCTCAGTATTATGAGACATTCAAAATGGACTTCCTACTCAGTGTCCAGCTCAATATTACCAACCCTTTGCTGTCCCAACCATGTCCCACTGAGGCATATCCAAACACACCAGCCTACCATCAGTTATTACCATACTGTCAGCAGCTGTCAGTCTAATGCAGAACGATTTACAGAACATGAGTGGTTTGTTGTGAGGAGTGTGAGGATACCATGATAGATTATACTATACTGCACAGTGTTTCATGGGGTTATATTTTAATAGACTCTTTAAAGGGAACATAATGTGGATTATTCACTTTTTGAAGGCTTTTATATGTATTTGTTGGTATTTAGCTTGGGGCAGCTCAGTGGTGCAGTGGTCAGCACTGTGGCCTCACAGCAAGAAGGTTCCGGGTTCGAGTCCCGGCTCGGGCGTGGGATCTTTCTGTGTGGAGTCTCCATGTTCTCCCTGTGCCTTTGTGGGTTCTCTCTGGTACTCCAGCTTCCTCCCAAAGACATGCAATTGGGGACGAGGCTGATTGATACTCTAAATTGACCGTAGGTATGAATGTGAGTGTGAATGGTTGTTCGTCTCTGTATGTTGGCCCTGCCATGGACTGGTGACCTGTCCAGGGTGAACCCTGCCTCTCGCCCGTAGATGCTGGGATAGGCTCCACCCCCCTACGACCCTTACTAGTAAGGAATAAGCGGAAGATGACGATGGGTGGATGGTATTTAGCTTGCCTTTTGACTCACGAACTGAAATTTAACAAGCACTTTGTTGTTGTGTGAGCTGCCTTGATAGAAATCTCTGTAGTTGAATGGGTGAATCAGGATGTTGATCCACTTATGTAATGGTGTATCTATATTCTCATATTCTGCCCCTCTGAAGTACCTCCACCCGATCTCCAGCCACAGTGATGGGAGGAAACTTTCTGAGAATCAGCCATCTTTCTTTTCCACGTTGCAGGGGAATTTTCAAGACAACATTACTGGCAATAAAATGTATCACTGGTTGGTTTTGGGCTATAAAAACTCTCATATTTCTTCACATAGGCTAGACAAAGGCCAGGTTAGATTAATTCAATTTTTGATGGAAATGTTCAAGCTATATTTGGGAAAGTTTTTTTATGCACAATTTGTAGCTAGACTGCTTCTCAAACTTGTATTAAGGCTAAATTTATACACCTTTGTGTGGTAACAACTGTTTTTCCACGAACTGCAGACAACATCATTTAATAGAGAAGGTGTTGAACAATCGTCCTGAAAGATGTGGAGAAGCTGAGCCTTCACTTCCACACCTCATAGCTGGAAGATTTCCACAGTGTTATTTTGCAGTCTGCACCCAAGACTGTTGTGTTCCTTTTATGGGAACGAATAAGCCATCTCTGTCCCTGTGTGCTCAGCACCAATATGTGTGCTCTCCATGACATTTAAATTCTTTTGTTTTGTCTCCTGACTACTCTGCACTTGAATGAAAATGCTGGTCGAACCCAAGCAACATCTTCAAATGGTGAGCCACTATTTAGAGTGAGGTTCCCTGGGAGAATGGAGAGAAAAGTGAAAGCCAACAGTCTGTAAATTGAATAAACCTTTCATCAAAATTCACAAATAAAAAAAAAAGCACTCAACTTTAGTAAAATATGACGAAAACACTTTACACCACTTTCTTATATAACTTTAACCTTGAATTTGATTTTATGTGGCGAAACTGCTGGACCTCATATCACAACTGAAGTAGGATTTGAACCCAAATGCACGACTCCAGAGACAACTTTCAAATAACCAATCTTTTGATAAGTATCAAAGAAAAATCACTGAGAAGAATATTCAAAGTACACAAATAAGAGTCACTCACTGGGAGAAGAAGCTTGTAGAACCAAAAAAAATCACTTGAGGAGAATGACTATGGATCAGGGGAAAAAGGAAAGACGGTATCCAAACATCATAAGGCAAGACTACATCAGAAACAGAGTAAAGAATTCAGAATTCAAAACCTGGCTTGACAAGGAATCGTGGCTGGCATGGTTCTCTAACTGGCGCAGGACAGAGGGAGACACACGGTGTGTTCGAAATGCTGTACTAAACACTATATTCTCAAAATGTATACTTAAGTTCAGCACTGTTTTGAGTAAATAGTATGCATAAATTTGGACATACTACTCAGACTGCACACGGCACTTCCTGCTGCTAAATTGTTACCAAATTGTTGCAATGGTGACCACTCCTGTCCAGCAGTACCGCTCCACACCCTCAGTGTACCTGGCCAAAAACAAAAAAAAGCATTTCTCCTGCACTGTCTCATTTCCTTGTTGCCTGTAAAACTTAAGACTTAATCGATGTCGGGACTCCAACAGGGAACTACATCAATAGATACTCCTCAATTTAGAGGATAAGGGAAGTATAGCTAACGCTTTTTGACATTCAACATCCTCAGAGAATATCATCTATTAAGTTCTATTAACATATTACGGAAAAAAAAAAAACAATGAGGCTATAAGCTAATGAATTATATAGAATAACTGAATGGTTTATGTAAAAGATATAGAATATCTTGTGAATATATCTAGCTTAATTACATCAGCAGACCTCCTCAGGTGATGTAACTTATATTTGACAGGTCTACCCATTAAATAAGACATTTATAGAACATTAAAATATACTTGTGTAATTTCAGGGTTAGTTTATTTAATATAAGCTGACAAAAATATACGTTTTGGTATGAACCACCATGTAGAGGTGTCTGTACCTTTTACAGTAATAGCCATCCAAAGTAGCATACTAAGTATTACCAGTTTCTCAGGTTTCTCAGATTTTTCCCTGTTAAAGGTTTTCTATGGAGTTTTTCCTCAGTCGATGTGAGGGTCTAAGGGCAGAGGATGTTGTTATGATGCCATGTGAAGCCCTTTGAGACAAACTGGTGGTGAAAACGGGCTCTACAAATAAAATTGCCTTGCCTTGCCTTGCCATTTATAAGAAACTATACCTTTAGCCTACTTGTGTGCCTTGCCATTGATAGCAAAATATTTCTTCCTTGTCAGACTGACACCTGCTCAACACTTAACAAACACTACCACATTGCACTGTGGGAAATTTCTGCTTGGCTAGTGTCCATCAATCCATACTAAGAAATAAGTGTGGATAGCGCATACTATTGAGTACATACTAATGTTTCAGATGCACTATAAAATGTCACATACTGTTTTTGCATACTCAGTAGTGTGGAAGTATGGAATTCCAGACACACCCACAGATTATATACACACACAAGGTAATGGGAAACAGGTGGAAACAATCAGGCTGGAGACAACAACTGCAAAGCTGGAAAAACTGGTAAGACAATGGGAAAGACATCAGACCTCAAAATAAAACAAGTATAAAAACACAGATTCTGACACCACATCTTTGAAAGGTTCTCCAGGACCCTGCCCCTTACACACACAAGCTGCTGAAATCCCCGTACCCAAGGACCTCTCCACCAAAATTGAGCAAACTGACAAGCTGGACATAATCAGCGGCTACGAAGACGGGTCCATGCAGTGACCTTCAGCGTCACAAAATTCTGCCCATTTTCTTAGCACCACAGAGGCAGACAGCACCACTATGATCCTACAGTCAAAAAGCACCAACAACAGCTCACAAAGCTTCTGTGGATCGTATATATGTTATATACTATTTGTATTTTTTTTTAAACTGTTTGTCACAATAAAGAAGAATAATGCAAAGTTTACTTAAAGTTTGTTTTAGTTGATGATATTATTGGTATTTTCTCAATTAAAGGATAGAAAGCATAACTGTGTAATCAACATAAGATAGATGAACTAGTGTTATGTACTTTTCACACTTACCTCGTTACATTAATAAGAGTATTTATATGCCAAAGAACTCACTGCTCTATTGCCTGCATACATAAGAGTTCATTGTCTGCACTATAATGTTTACTGCATTCTGAAGTGAAAACACTTTCAAGCACACAGATTCATAGCCAGGATGATCCTCCATACAAGGTGGCAGTTCCTCTGGCTGCTGAACAATACTGAAAGTGTTGCAGTTTTGTAAAGAAACTTCTGAGTGGCATAGTGACAACTACAATTAATTAGAAATAAAAAAAGTTGAGTTTCACATACATACAGCAGTGGACAGACATTTTAGGCAGGTATGAAAATATATGTAAAGTAAGAATACACATGAAGTAAATGCATATTGAGCCAAGCTGTAATGTGCAACAACTTGGGGAAGAACTCCAGAAAGACCGTGCATTAAAGAGGAGGACTAACGACGGAGTCATCTAGATACCAAACATGTCGCTGTCCCCATGAGACAGTCTGACCCTACATAATGAATTATGTGCTTTACTTTGTTTACAGAAAAAAAAATGTTGAACAAACCTTACTACTAACCATTTAGAAATGTCCTGACCAAATATTGTCTCTCTTTCTCCTGGAGCCTCTTCCTGATGTTCTTCTGGGTCTGAATCTGTGTCTGACTCTTGGTCAAACTTGTAACTAGTATGTTGTTAGTTATCCATTTTCCCTCACAATACCCTGTTCTTGCATTGGTACACACAATGGAAGTAGCATGTGGAGCAAGAAGGTGAACTGGGAAGTGGGGAGCACCGCAGGGTCATGATCACATATAACTCATTTGAATTTAAAGATACAGGCCCTAACACTGCCTGCTCTGAGTACGGCTGGTTTTTGAGGCAGGCTAAAATACAGTTTCAGCAAGAAACTAAACAGATGTGTCCTGGGGCCCTGGAAAACAGTGTAGTATGTCACCTTTAATCTAGATTATAATGAGTCAGATCATGGTAATAATGGTAATATGAAAACTTCAGCCCTACAGTACAACTCGGCGGGACTTCCTGCCTGACTCTTCCCTCTGAAACTGGTGAGCAAATCTTACCTCGATAAAAGTCTATATACTGGGTGTGATGGGGCACCGCATGTTTACGCCACTGGAAAAACCCATTTTTTGTGCAGGAGTATGGGCCTCCTCCTACCTGAGTCTCAGCACCTCCTTTCTT
This sequence comes from Aulostomus chinensis, assembly GCF_037954235.1. Taxonomy (NCBI): domain Eukaryota; kingdom Metazoa; phylum Chordata; class Actinopteri; order Syngnathiformes; family Aulostomidae; genus Aulostomus; species Aulostomus chinensis. The sequence goes on along the minus strand of NC_141332.1, from coordinate 2,114,874 downwards.
CTAAATTTCAGAAAGTTTCTAAGTGTGAAACATAACTAAGTTCTGTTAGTGGGAGAAATATTAAGTCCAAATAAGCACTGGAGTCCAGCAACGTTGAGTCCATTATCCTTGTAGAGTCCAAAGCCCGAGCTGTCCTGCAGAGCAGCTGAACAGGTATACCTTAAAAAACTCGGTAAGAATAATGATGGAGACTCATCAACTGAACCAGAGCAAATAGGTGTAAGACTCCATCATTATGATGCTTTGCTTCTTTACACTGAATAATCCAAGTCAGTGTATTGATACCCCAGAGTGGAATCTAGACAACGTACTGGTGCTCCACAATGCGAGGCATGACATGTAACACAAATATTTAGAAAATGAAATCACCAAGATTCATCATTAAAAGATGAAATTTAAAATCAACCAGAAAGGCAGGAAAGGTGACCATATCTGGCAACCATTGAGGGCCAAACAAATCATCTGTTATGTTACAATATCATGCGTCAACTCCATGGCTACAGCATGAGTTGAACTGAACCAGTTTCACCTACAATGTGAAAAATGTTGGAATAAAATTTTGAAATCCAGTCAAAGGCTTGACACATGGTCAGAGAGCCAAAATATGGACAAATTGTTGATGTGAGGTACTAAAACATCAGGGGTGTCACCAAGAACCTTTAACACCATTCAGCTGAATAATCATACTTTCCAGGTACCTCCATTGCATGCTAACACAGGCACTGCTAGTGCAGTATTGTTTTGCCATATCTGCCACTGGAAAGCTGAATGAGGGTGTGTATCTGGGGCTGCACGGTGGTGCAGTGGTTAGCACTGTTGCCTCACAGCAAGAAGGTTCAGGGTTCGAGTCCCAGCTCGGGCACGGGGTCTTTCTGTGTGGAGTCTGCATGTTCTCCCTGTGCCTGCGTGGGTTCTCTCCGGGGACTTCAGCTTCCTCCCACAGTCCAAAGACATGCATGTTTTGTTGCCAGATGCTGCTTCTTCAACAACATGAGAAAGTTAAAAGCTTATTTATGCTATCTATGAAGACAGGCAGTTGGCAAATGGTGCTATGTATGTTTCTTGCGTGGTATGTAGAGGGGGCATAATCAGAGTGCAAACCATGGTTCACAGAGGCAGTCATTCGACACCTAATTATTCATCGGCATGACATCACTAAAACTTATCAGACTAATCAGAGCTTTGTGCCATTTCCTTTGAAGCCCAGGTTGCACCAGAACTTCGCATGTTGCTATTTTAGTGGAGCATTCATTTCAACTTGGGAGAAGAGTGCTCCTCAGCTGAAGACACAGACCTCCCTGTGCACTCGGTGAAGTTCTGATGTTTATATAAGGAAGAAGTGGGCATCCACCTAAGCCACTGAAAGTAAGTCATGCAGTATTCACATTGTCAGGCATCAGTAGAACCATATTAGATTGTTCGATGCACCCTTTAAATAGCACTTCACACATAATACCACTGACCAAAGACTGGCCTCTTTTTAGGGTATGCTGCCAATGTTTTCTGGTTTTCCAAAATAGCAAAGGACCATGGTTGCTTTAGGCCAAATGTCATTAACATACTTAAGCACTTGTTCATTTGCTAAAGGGCATTGACCAAGCGCCAGGTTGTGCCATTCTTAAAATAGGGTCGCCTTTGTATGTGTGTGTGTGTGTGTGTGTGTGTGTGTGTGTGTGTAATAAAGCGCAAAATAGCACTCTACCAGGAAAAATAAAACAAAAACAGGGGAAAAAAATAATTTTCCTTGCCAGTAACAAAAATCTATTACATCCTGCCCTTTAAAGTACTCAAACTGTGGCATATCTTGTTTCTTTTCCTGTCTGTCTGCTGTTGTTAATCAATTGCAATGATCAATACTTTGACAGACCATTTTTTTTAATTGAACATCATGTTTCCTAGGGGACTGCATATCAGTGCAATCATCGTGGTGGAAGAGAATCAGAAAGAGAACAGAGAGAGGGCCGCCTCTCCTTAATGTCAATGAATTAGTCAAGTTGCTTGTAACACATCACAGCGTAATTAAATGATACGGGCCAAGCATCGACGAGCACAGGGCATATTAAATGTGCTTCTTAATGTGACCAGGCAAATCCAAGAGCTGTATTGATCAGTCACTTAATGTTCTCAGGCTAAGCCTCAACCCTTGACCCCCATTTCATTTTCTAGTTATTACAGTCAGTCGGCAGGATTTAGTGCAGCTTCAGGCAATATGATGATACATCCAGAAATGGAAAAAAGAAAGGAAAGGGGAAAATATCTGACGTGTTATGTCACCTTTATCCCCCTCCTCCCAGGTTCAAATCAATGAGCATTGCTAATGGCAAAATGCTAAATATACCTGTCTGCTGCTAGCAAGAGAGCATTTATCTTGGCCTCATCCCATCAGGCCAGGGCCCTGGAGCAGCCTCACTGGCAGACATTTTGGAGCCCCCAGTAGTAACATATCAATAAGTCCATGATTTGGGATGTCGGAGGGCAAAAAAGGCATGTTTGGGGTGGAGGGTGAGGAGCAAAGAATTGAGAAGGGAAAGATATTGATTAGCAACCCTATTCAGGAAGTTCAACTGCAGTGACTTCTTCACCCCAGCTTAAACAATATGATGAGTGGAGATCAATGAACGTGTCGGGGAGGGAGCTGCTCCTAAGAGACAAGTGCTGGTAGCGGTGGTGGTGTTAAGAGATGAGACGAACACTGTGTTCGTCTGTCCATAGCAAGCATGTCTGATTTATTCCTCAACGATCCGGCTCCATCTCGTCAGTAGGCACAGATATGGTAGACCAATCACATGTGCAGATGAATAAGGGATCAAGGATCAGGGTGAAATAGGTATTACAGCACTTATTGGAGAATTATATGGAAACGTATTTGCAAAAAAATGAACAAAAATCTTCATAATCACTCCATCTATAAAGAGTACATCAAAATGAAGACATTATGATGTTTATTATTCATTGGTTATTGATTGATAATGAATATCATTAAAGCTTTGCAGCAAATTTGTAGGGATTATGCCTCATTGTTTATGAGCATGTTTGTGAAGAATAGTGGCGATGGGAACATTGACTCGTATTTAATTTGCCTTTTGTGCTGCACTCCAATATCTTCTATCATTTATGTTATATGTGATGATGTTCCCTGTTGTTTTGTTGCTGTATATTGCGAACATGGAAAGACTGATTTTTCCGTCATGTGAAGGTGTCATCATAGTTGTATTTTGCCACCTGTGTTCTACGTAGTAACCCACCCTTATGAAGACTCACCGGGGTAGAAATGCATTGGCATATCTAGAGACGATAAAGGATTTTTAACTTGATGATGGCCTTAGAATTTCAGTCAAGACTTCCGACACTCACTGTGGAATTTGTGCAAATGCTTTATGATCTGAAGAGTCATATTTCTTCTCTTTATTACAATTTGACTTGTGTCCCTCATCCTTGAAGAGCTTCTGATTTTTTAACTTTTGTAAAGAGATATTTTCACTCCTCTGATCCGTAGCTGTATTTTGTCTACAAATTTCAATGTACATCTTTGACAAATTTATTTAAACCTTCAAGGAAACCACGCCAGCAATAATTAGGCTGAGGCAAGGAACCTTGCAAAATGTTAAACCATTATTACAAAGGCTTTTAAAGTTATGATTTGTTTTGAAATTTAGCCCTCTGAGCAGGGGCAGGGCGGCACGGTGGTGCAGTGGTCAGCACTGTCGCCTCACAGCAAGAAGGTTCCAGATTTGAGCCCTGGCTGGAGCACAGGATCTTTCTGTATGGAGTCTCCATGTTCTCCCTGTTCCTGTGTGGGTTCTCTCTGGTACTCCAGCTTCCTCCACAGTCCAAAGACATCAAGAGGGGACCAGGTTAATCCAGACTCTAAATTGACTGTAAGTGTCTCTGTGAGTGTAAATGGTTGTCTGTCTATATGTGTTGGCCTGGGGATGGACTGGTGACCTGTCCAGGGTGAACCCCGCCTCTCGCCCGAAAGTAGTTGGGATAGGCTCCAGCCCCCCCCCCCCCCCCCCCCGCAACCCTGGTGCAATGGATGGATGTATCACTATTAAGCTATTTTATGTTTTGATTCTGTTTTTCCAATTGCCTTTATTATTATCCCATTTTCAGTTGTTATTGTTCTCATACTTGAGCTGTTTTATTTCCTTCTCTTGTTTTTCTTTCATATGATGTGTTTAATTATTATTTACTTAAGTTCTTCTTTTTTTTACTAAAGTATTAATGTAAGGCAATAAATTTGCCTTGCCTTTCCTGCGATTAAAGAGCAACTAAACCTCAAAACATACACTTCAGTGTAGGTACTTAGTACTGTTGTTGATTGATTCAGGTCCAAATCACAACATTTTATTGCAAAGTACTTTTAACTTTTAATCCTACTTATTGTGTTCATAAATAAACTGAAATCTGCTACTGCAGTTGAATTTATTATTGCTACTGAGAGATCCTTGAGGCGGGAGACAGTTTTCATCACCAACTATCTTTCTACTAACTAACCCCCCCATCCACTAGACCAGTGGTCTTCAATATGCGCATCCGGCCCGCTGGCCGCCAATTAGTGGCCCTTCACTGTGTGTTTTGGTTGTGTAAAATTCTTTGTGGCCCTTTCAGGTTTGTGCTTGAGTACCCCTGCGCTAGATGGATGAACAGAAAACTGAGCAACAAAGTTGGTCTGCTTATTGCTTAAATTTGCAAAGTCACATCAGAGTCGTTCAATGAGGATTTCCCATTTTCCAAGTATGTCACAAAGAGAGCAACTGCTGACGAGCTCTTTAATATCATTGACGGTTACCTAACAGACTGTGGGCTGAAATGGGAGAACTGTGGATGGTTGAGATTGGCTTTTCTGCCGTTGCCTCTCTGTAAACCAAGTAGAGATCGAAGCTGAACATTAAGCGTGAATTGAGATTGTCAGCAATCTACAGCCTGCAGTCTTGTTTTGAAAAGATCTTAAATAAAGGAGATTTGACTTGATACATGGGAAAAAGGCAATGGTTCAGTTTACCTATCATTATTTTCTAAAACCATGAAATGGAGAGAACCATCATCTTGTCCTTATAGCTAATAGTTGAATGGATGCTGAAACAGAGTCAGCACACAATTTGCAAAACTATTCCTCCTGTTTCTCTGCCGTGTGAAAGAGGGAATCACTTGGAGAGTGTTTTCATGTCTCTCATATTAACAGGGGCAGATGACCATTTTTATGTTTTGTTCATTGCCATAGATCAGCAAAAATCACATCATGGCAAAGTAACACACAAAGGTTTTGATGTGAGGTGCTTATCACTGAATACAGACTGGAAAAAGGGGATAAAGTGTCACACACTCTGGCTCCATGTGCAATTCTATTTAATTCAGATGATGTTTCGGCTCTATGGCCTTCGTCAAGATCAACAATAACAACAAATCAGATAATGATAAGGAAATAAACCAAATAGATGAGAAAAAAACAACAATTAGGAGGCCTTCAAACAATCAAAACTCTTCAGAGCGACAGAAATCTCAGCCCACCAAATTAATCAAAACATTAATCCACAAACAAATCCTACATTGATACCATACTACATTATAACACAACACATTAAGAACATGTACACGGGCATGGTTAACATGTCATAAAGAACACCGACCCACACTACAAGCCAACTAAGCTCTTGCTTAAGGCCAAACTCATGCATCATATGCTGAATTTACTCTGACCTGGCAACCCACATATCTACAGTGAACTGTCGTGAACTTGCCAGCATAGGGCAGCGTCACAGCAAACAACTTCAGGCTACTAAAAATCTCCCTAATATATGGTGAGCTTGTCTGCTTGTTGATTAGAAAGGCGTGAGGAAGGTAAGTGTGACAGTGCTCGTTCAAGAGAGCCAACAACAGGGACACGTTCATGCGCGTCTGTGATTGTGTGGGAATCAATCAAACCACATTAAATGTTAAAAAGAAAGGTTTTATTGTCTCTCCTACATGACATACATATCAACTTTCAGGCTTTGAAGCATTCAAAAATTTGGATAACACAAACTGGATAATGCAAATGGAAAATATTCTATTTTCCTCAGTCAGAGAAAAAAGTCCCGGTGCGCTGTTCCAGTGTGCTCTTGCAGCACTACAACCTTGGTACACACTGCAGAACATATAAAGTAAGGCAAAACAACCAAAACAGCTGAAACTGCAGAGTAACTAAACCAGTGCACTAAACGCAATACACTGAAGTGCTGCTGAGGATGAGGCAACTGTGCAGAGGATGGAAGGTGAGGGTAAACTTTGAGCCTTTTAAGGATTCAGGTTAGTCTGAGGTATTCACTAAAATGGTCCAGGATTTGAGAGTCACTTGAGTTTGGTTTGCCCTTTTGCTACTCACTAAGCATGTGCCAGTGGAGAAAATCAACTCATGAATTTGGATTCAGTCATCTGGTGCAGGAAGCTACTGTGATACGCTCTGACTGTGTTTAGTTTAGTTTAGTTTATTTATATTTATACAGCACTTTTCATCCAGAAATTGCAACACAAAGTGCTTCACAGAAATAAAAGAAAAACAGGCAACAATATAAAACAATACAATAAATGTGAAGAACCCGGCCTTCCCAGCCCACATGACCACATACATGCGTGCACCACCCCCCCCCCACACACACACACACACACACAACCACACACTGACTGTAAGTAGGAACATGGCAGGGAACTGAAAATCCTCGAGAGGAAAGATCACCTATGGGAGCCATCCTCACCGGGAGGTGCCACAGCCCACAACCACAGGGAGCACCGCCACCGAGACCCCCCGACAGACCGGTTACACTCCACATATAATGCAGAGCCCCCCAGCTCTCCGGGCCTGGACAATCCCAAGGACGACGCCCCCGCGGGTGGACCAGACACACCTCCCAGTGTGGAGGGCCCCCACGAGGACACACTGGAGCTAAAAACTAAAAGACTAAGAACTAAAAGAAGGTTGAATAGGAAAGAACAGAAATTACAATAATATGAAAGTATCAGAATGACAAAATATATATATATATATACACATACATACATATATATATACACATACATACATATATATATACACATACATACATATATATAATATAAAATATAAAAGTTTAAGAGCTAATGAAAAAGTAGAATAAAATAATTAAAAGATAAAAGTAACAATAAAATATAGTGATAAAATTAAAGGATAAAAGAGACTCAGCACTGCCAGAAAATGCTACGAACTGCAAGCCAAATAACTCAAGTGAACCATACATGCCCTGTTTTTGATTATAATTCGTATCCGCTGATCTCAGAAACTGCTATGAACTGCCAGCCTAGGACTCACTTGAAGGATTCGTACACCGCATTGTCATGATGCAGCTCATGAGCCACGACAAAAGTGGAGATACACAGTGACACAGTGACAAAGTTTAAGGGATTTGTTTATCATAAACAAGAATAAATAATAACCCAAAACATACTGCCAAGATGAAGTGTCTATATCAGTGTTTATCGCTATGTCTGTTGATGAATAAATGTTCTGATGGTGAATGTGAGGTGTTGGATGGAGTGAAATAACTAAGACTCAGGCCGAAGCCAACCAAGTAAGAACATGGTGCCTTCAGGATGGAGCAAAAAGGTGAGCCCCGGAAGAGCAGATAGCCAGGTCTTAAGTAGGCTACCCACTGGGAGCACCCAGGTGCTTCCAGTTAGCCTAACTGGGCTCCACCCATCAGCCAGATACCTGAAAATAACAAACAGCAAAGGAAACACACAAAACAGGCCCCGCTAAGCAGGAGGCCATCACAGCATACACATGATTGTTCACGTAGTCCTTTCTGTTGACTTTGTTGTTACAAATAAACTCCTTGGTGTAAGCCTGTACAGGAGTTTGTGTTGTTATAAGGTTGTAAAAGTTGCAAGAAGTTTGTCTGTGATGCTGTTTGTAATCTTTATTTATAATATCAATCAAATGTGGTTGGACTCAATTGATCCAACTTAATGAGCGCTCCAGATCTGTGAACTGTGAGTCATTTATGGATCCGGTTGAATGATTCGGTGAACAAGTGATTCATACATCACTAGTGAACAGCATTGCAGAGACAGAAGCAGAATGGTAGAGGAACCCTCCCATATCTTGACAAGATGCTGCAACCTGGCTTATTTGAACAAATCTAACCTTGGTTTTTACAACTTTGGCTTTATTTCTTTTGCAGCTCCATTCATCAATTCTTTTTAAAAAAGATAGTTGTCAGATTCCTGAGGTATGGAATTGTTAACCAGAATTAATGGCTAGTAAGGTCAGAAACAAAGTTATTTGTTAAAGTTTATCTCCAGTTAATCATTGAAATTTTTAAGGGAGCAGGACATGGTGAGTCATTTCACCCCACTACAAGTGGCATGCTGAAAGTTTTATTTCAACTATTTGGGGCATACTGAACTTTTCTCTTGCTGTAAGCTGGCGAGCATTTGCACACATGAATGGAACCAAAGTAATTAACTGATAAAGCTGCAAATTAACAGTGTTTGTGATGCTCCAAAAATGTATTGACTTTTTGGGCTCTTGGCCCAATGTTTAGATTAGTTTGTAATATTTATTCTCAACAAAATATTGACCCCAAAAAAGAAGACTTCCTCCAAGTTTGGAACTAGCTACAGTACATCTAATCTGCAAACCCTGGGCCTCTGACCAAACAAACTGCAAAGTACCGCGAGGGAGTTAAGGATGACATCGGCTATGACTGAACCACTAGCAGACCGGTGAAGTTGGAGCAGGCGGTGTAAAGTGTTGCTAGAAAATGTCACCATCAACCAATGTGAAAAATGTTTCAACAAGAGGAGGAACTGTGTATCACATACCTTGGTGAGTTATTGAATGCTATAAACCTAAAATATAAGAATGCACGCAGATGCACAGACAGACGTCCATGCATACACATAATATTCAAAAAACTTTTTTACATATATTGTATTTTTATATGCATACTATGCCTATTTTAAAACATATTGCGATGTTAAAATTGGAAACTGTATTACTGACAAAAACTATATACAGAATATATAAGACAGTCTGTGACAAATTCTTAAGACAATGTTAACTGGACTGTCCTTGGGCAGGAATGATGATGGGTTCATTTTCATGCTGCTACCAACAACTCTTTAACTTATTGAATTTATTTATTTATTCATTATATCTACCATGCTGCTACCTTTTTTCATCCAAACATCGAGCCGGGTTACCTCAGATTTCCCCTATGGGGATGAGTAAACTATTTTTCATTTCATTTCATTCATTCAGCAAAGTGGGTATCTGAGAGTGTTGAGAGAAGCACAATTTTTAGGGATTTTTTGGACTGTGTTTTATTGAAGTATTACCATTTCTTTCAAGATAAACTTCAAATATGAAAATTTACGTAATTCACCTAATGCACCTGTTTTTTTTTAAAGGGAGTCGGAGATGACACTGTGATTGGTGGTATTCATGTTACACGTGAAATACCCCTCTATTAAATTTAGAGACGAATGCTTACCTCTTGTGCTGGACCTTGAGCCCAGAATATTCATCACTGAACTGGTGTGAATGGACAGAACGCACCACAAAGCCACTTCCCCTGTGCTTTTAAAGCCGGGTATACACTTTATGATATTAGATTTGCCTGACTCATTTTGAAGTTGGGCTTATTTTCACCTTTACCTTGCTGTGTAATGCAGAAAGGGTGCAAGGAAAGCTCACAGCCTGGACTAGCCTAGTCGGTATTACACATCTGACATCTGATTGAGAAATTCAGATATTTTGGACATTTTTGTTGGCTGTCTCGTGCTCTTTCACGGTGGATGCAGAGTCATGAGCCATTTCCTTGAATTCAGTGTATTTTTCACATTATGCCAAATGGCTAACAGCATCTGAGGGCATTTTGGCACAAAAGCACATCATGGAGGGCAGGTTGACTGTGGCAACAGGAATGTCTGTGTTTTTTCATGTGTCTCCCTTGTGTGATGAGGCTGACAGAAATGGGAAAAATCCTGTCTACATCTCCTTCTTTTAAGAAACAACTCATTCAACTTTAGCAAATTATTCCATCCATCCATCCTTCCATCCATCCATTTTCTTCCGCTTATCCTGTTAAGGGTCGCGGTGGGGATGGAGCCTATCCCAGCAAGCCAATTATTCATTTTCTTTTTCTTCAAGATGTCAAACAACGTCCTATGAGCTTTCAAACAACACTTATTAACAATTTTCATGGCGTGAATTGTTAATAGTCTACTTGTACACAGAGTAGGATTAAAAAAGAGCAACATCTCTAAACAGTGTATGCTCAACTTGAAACCTCAGATCTCTTAGTTGGGGCCCTATGTGATATAATTTCAAAGGTTTTTGTTCTAGTTGAAGACACCACAATCTTCTCAACCCTCGAGTCTTATTTTAAAGCTGGTTCAATTTTAACTGTTGCAATTGCACATAACAGTAGACCTCCAATAGAGGTGCTGTTTTCCAAGACGATGACATAAAAGATGATTGTTGATACTAATAGATGACTTGCAGTGTATTCACCAGATAATGTGGATGTCATGATATCAGGTTCAGAAACCCATATCTGATGGTTTAGTGTGATGAAACAGCAGTCCAGTGTGCGTGTGTGTGTGTGTGTGTGTGAGAGAGAGAGAGAGAGAGAGAGAGAGAGAGAGAGAGAGAGAGAGAGAGAATGTGCTTACTTTGGCATTCACATGCACATTCTTCCATTCTTCACCCAGATTGCGAAGGAGGTGAACTGTGTATCAGCAATGGTCATTTTGCAGAGCCTCGTAATTCGTCACAGAAATCACCCTTCATGCAAGATTAATTTGCCTCTGAAGACCCGTGCTATGAAAGGTTCTAAATTGACTTTAATATGAACTAGTCTTGCCGTAAGGATATGAGGCTCACTCTGGCTGGTACACTCTCCCCAACTCCTTTCTGTCTTACCCTGCTATTTCTCTCTGTGTTTTGCCCCTTCTCTGAGGATGCATCATAGGCGTTCATGTAATAGAATGTGATAACAAATCCAAATTATACTGCAGAAAACGTGCTTTCATTTGTCTAGCAGTTGCTGAGCAGCCGCTCCAAAATGGGGCTTTAGTAAAAAGGTTTTTTTTTTCCTTTCAATTTTGTATGTGTGTGAAAATAGATCATTATGAAAATCCACATGTAGCACTTTTTCTCTGAGTACATTTATAATTTTGTGTCCCTTCTGTCAGCCATTATTGCCTCAAACAAAGCGAAAGGGAAATGCATAAGAATGAGGATGGTCTTTTTTTTTCTTTTTCTTTGACTGCCATGACTTAAAATATATTCCTCTATTCTCTCTTCTCCCTCTACGTGGATTGAAAGTCTATCACTGCTTGTCTGGGCTTCTGAGTGCTTGATATAAATACAGAGCTTTGTTATGATTTTTAAAGTCTTTTTATGTCTCTCTTGATGAAGTGCATCAGCCGAGTGGAACTCCAAATCCATCCCCATGTCTGAAAAATGATTAGAGAAAATGAACTTACAATGCGTTTCATCACTTTCATGCTCTCTCGTGGCTGGAGTCCTATAGTCAAACTGAGGAGAATATTTGGAGTCTCTCCTGAAGCAGAGACAGACAAAACAGAGAAATGCAAATAGTGAGGACAATGAAGTGAGAGTAAACTTGCTGATGGGCACACAGGAATCCAAGATCATACGATTTTGCTCTTATTGGCAGTATATAGTGAACAGACCCTGAATTCACTTCCTCTTTGCTAATCGCGCTAAAGAAAGGCAGCAAACATGTTCAAACATGTGTGCTTCATATATCGGAAAGGGATTTGAAATGAACTTTTAAGCTAGCAAAATCCTGCCTCCCAAACACTTCTTGGCCTGCAAAATAGACTTCTGAGTTTATGACATGCTATTGAATGTACCGTGACGTCTCACATGATTTTCTCTACCAAGTCATTGATATTTCAGAGTTAATGAGGTAAATCCTAAAGCATCATGACTCACTTATTTATTCACTCTCAGGTCTATATGGTGGAGTAGTCAGACACAAGCTCTTTCTCATTAAATGGCCTGATTTTCCTACCTCAGCAATACTCTAAGCACTTTACTGTGTTATCTCATTCACTCATTCAAACACTCACTCACACACTGATGGTGGAGGCTGCCAAGCAAGGTGCCAACCTACTTATCAGGAACAGTCATGGGTTCAGTATCTTGCTCAAGGACACTTCAACATGAACACCAGGGGAAGTGAGGATCGATCAAGTGACCCATAGGTTGCTAGACAGCCACTCTGCCTCCAAGCTATGCCCCCCCCCCCCCCTCCCGCCGTTAACAGGCAGCCTATGTGGAGTCTGTGAAAAGGCACTTGAATGACTGTCAGATGAAACAGGAACGATCCCAGGTACTGAATTATGGAATATAGAATTTAAGTTCCATTCCCTTTAATGTGGGTAGAAGATTCAAGGTTCCATGCATCATTATGATGTAGTATTTTGATACTGCATTTAAAAAAGAAGGAAAATTGTGGAAAAAAAAACAATTTTGCAAGAAAGTATTTATATTTGCTTGAGATATTTTTTGCCTTTTTCAAAAAAGAGTAAGGGCGAGACCCACGAAGAAAGGATTGCACCTACTGTGTTCTGCACAGTTATCAAGCACAATTTTCCCTGTTTTTGTGCCCATTTACAAAATAATTTGTTCTGATCATATGTTGGTGCTAACACACCCGTGAATTAGCAGCTGAGTGCTATTTGCAGCTCTGTTCGCAATAATCGTGTTGCTTATAAGTGGCCTTGTTCCAAGATCACAACTGACACAACAGTGGCAGAGTCAGACAGAAAAAGGAAACAAACATTGTCAGTCCGAGAACTCAAAGTCCTCACTGACGCGGTGCAGAGACAAGACTGCAGTCTAAAAATCTCACTGCGACAGTGGGAAATTTACGATAGGAATCTGTGCGTTATTACAGTTAGTGTGTGCAAACATTTTGTGCCAGAATGCAAAAGAATATGGCATGATCTGAACCAAAGCCTGAGCTGTCAGCCAAACGATGGAAAATGTGAGAAATTACAGATGAAAAATAAGAAAAGTTCCTGTTGATAATGTCCTCATTTGTCATTCACTTGCTCTAATTTTCAAACACTTCTGTTATCAAAAACGTTCTCTATGATGTGTGTGAGGATTTATTTTCCGTGTGTGAATGGAACTTCTACGTTAGTTCTTCAGTGTAAGATCAACTTTTATAAAATAAGTTCATTGTTTTTTTTTAAGACACCACTGTGATTGTGTCTTAAAAAAATAGATGACTTTGTGTGGGTCTGTCCTTGGTCTGGACTTTAGGTCAACATAAAGCCAAACTGTGACCTATCTATGAGGCAGGTGAGGTACTATTTTAATAATGAGAATTTGAGTTGTATTTGGATCAAAGATTTGCATTCTTTTCTTTTGTATATATTTCTATTGAAACAGCCAAAAAAGAAATGCAAAATACAAGTCAAGATTTCAAACTTGGTGAAGACATAGGAGTACTTTAACAGACAGTATGTTGACAAATTGTGAGCTTGCTTTTGCATTAGAGAGACAGAGTGAGAGAGAGAGACAGAGAGAGATTGTGCTGATACATGGATCTCACTGCCATTAAATAGCCCTGCTTTAACTGTCTGTGAGCAGTTAGCTCTGGCCCTCATGAATTAGACAGTATTTGCAACAAGGTTTATTTGCATAGAAAGTGGCAAGTTTGCATCAAACTCATGAGTATTCCCTCATTAACATGAACACAGATGGGACAGGCACATCTTGGAGTGGAATTGCAGATTTTGTGAAGTTTTGCATGCATTTCACCTTCATCGGTATAGCAGCTGCCAAAGCAGTTCCATCCAGTTGAGGATATACCCAAACTTTTGCCTTTGTCTCCTGACAACAGCCGTGTGTAATGTTGTGTACACTGCCATCATCTGGTGGCATGATATTTCCCACTATGTTTTTTTTTTTGCTTAAAAAAAACCAGATAATATAATCACATCTAATGGGCTTTTCTTGTTTTGCAATATTTACAATGGTTGATTACAATTTTCTTGGCAAATAAATGGAAACACATCTATTAATACCATCACTCCAGCAACAACAGGGGTGGCAGCATCAACCTGTGGGGCTTCTGAGTTTCTCTGCAAGAAAGACTGAGAAACCAGTCAAAAAAGAGTGACCCACAGAAAAGTAAAGCGCAAGCCTGAGTGCATGCCATGTCCAGAATCTTTATGATCTCAGAGTGGAGCAAAAGTTTATCTCTAAGGGAACTACTTGCATTTATACTGCTGAGACACCACAAAAAACTCAATAGTCTAGATCTGAACACAATACAGCGTCTCTGGAGAGATCTGAAAATGGCTGTGCACTGAAGGTCTTCATCCAACCTGGCTAAGCTTGACTGATTTTGACCTAGAAGAATGGGAGGAACTTCCAAAAGAAAGTTTTGCCAAGCCAGTAGGATCATTCCCAGGAAGACTTGCTGCCAAAGGTACTGCACCCCTCAGAGCTTCAAACAATTTGGGGTGTTTTCTAGCTCCTGTCCCAGTTCCACTCACTGTGGGCTCATTTTTCTGTGCATCTGACAGTTGAGTCACTGACATTGAGTCACATTGCTACGTATAACAGCTGGTAAAGAAAACAGAGATACATTTTTAAGCAATAACTAAGTGGAAAATGTATCTTGAAGATGACAGTAGACAATAATTATTATCACTGACAAAAGAATGACCTTGAGTTTGTTTTTGCTCGTAAGAGTGGGAGGGTAAGAACTTAGAATAAACAGCAGGAGAATCTCACTTTAAAACTATCACTTTCTCACCATTTTGGCTGTTTCCTGTGATGACAGAGAACCTCGGCCAGTGCCGGGAGAGATTGAATGATGCGAAAGCTGACATTTATCAAATATTTGCATGCTTTAACAAGTGAAGCCATAAGCTGAAATAAATTGATTTTGCCGTCTGGCTCATTGCGCTGGAGCCCAAATGAGTAATCCCTGCCATCCTGTGGAACATGTGTGTGTGTTTGTGTGTGAGTGGATGTTATTGTACTTTTTCCTCAGGGCAACCGGTTTTATAACTTCTGAGTAGGTCTATTCCAGAACTCAGCTTTGGGTTCAAAGTTGACAGAATAGTGTGACTTTTTGGGGGGTAAAACTTGTTTGTTTTCATTCTGACAATGAAGTAAAAAAAGTGGAGTGAAGTGATAGTTACGTGGTGCAGTGGTTAGAAATGTCGGCTCACAGCAAGAAGGTTCCGGGTTTGAGCCCTGGCTTGGGCACAGGATCTTTCTGTGTGAGTCTCCATGTTCTCCCTGTTCCTGTGTGGGTTCTCTCTGGTACTCCAGCTTCCTCCCACAGTCCAAAGACATCAAGAGGAGATGAGGCCAAGTGGATTCTCTAAATTGACCGTAGATGTGACTGTGAGTGTGAATGGTTGTCTGTCTCTATGTGTCGGCCCTACGACGGACTGGTGACCCATCCAGAGTGAACCCTGCCTGTCTCTCAAGGCAGCTGCACTAGCCCCCCCATGACCCTTAACAGGATAAGTTGTAGAAAATAATGGATGGATTATTGATTAAATTTAAATTATTGAAATTATATTTGGGTTTATTAGGTTTTTCATGCCTATTTAACATGCATGAAAATAATGTTTGCATATGTTGCTTTTTGGAAATCATCAAATTCAATGGATGAATGGCTATACCCTGTTGACCCGAAGACGTCCGAGCCAGCAGCATGACCCTATTTATCACTCATGTTCTGAGGTAGGCCAGCGTAGCATTCGGGATCTTGCCTAAGGACCCTTACAGTACCCTTGCCATGGCTGGGATTCAAACCCTAACCTATATATATATATATATATATATATATATATATATATATATATATATATATATATATATATATATATATATATATATATATATATATATATATATATACTGGTTTTACTACTTTCTACAATGTAGATATATACTGAAGACATCAAATATATGAAGCAAAATATAAAAATATATATATATTGAATCATGTAGGAAAGAAAAATTGTCAAATAGTACTAAATACATTTTATGTTAGATTCCTCAAAGTAGCCTTCCTTTGCTTTGTTGACAGTGTTGCAAACCTTTGCCTTCTCTTAATGAGCTTCATGATGTAATCACCTGAAATGTTTTTCACTTCACAGATTTGCCTTGTCAGTGTTCATTTGGGGAATTTATTGCCCTCTTAACCATCAGTTTTGACCCTCAGTTGTGTTGTGCAGAAGTCAGGTTGGTACACAGCTGACAGTCCTATTTGACTGTTAGAATTCATAATATGCCAAGAACCAATCAGCTAAGAAAAGAGAAACGACATCTTATTATTACTTTGAGAACTGAAGGTCAGTCAGTCTGGAAAATTGCAAAAACCTTGGGTCATCTCAGAGACATCTAGACATCGCTATGTCTTTGTGCAATGCAGAACTCATGAAGGGATGGTCTGTACATGCATGGTTCCCACTGTGAAGCATGGAGGAGGAGTTGTGATGTATGGGGGTGCTTTGCTGGTGATACTGTTGGGGATTTTTTCAAAATTGAAGATGCACTAAACCCACATGACTACCTCAGCATACTGCAGCGACATGCCATCCCATCCAGTTTGCGTTTTTTGTTAGACCGTCATTTATTATTCAACAGGACAATGACCCACAATACACCTCCAGGCTGTGTAAGGGCTATTTGACCAAGGAGAATGATGGAGTGCTGCGCCAGATGACCTGGCCACCACAGTCACCTGACCTAGACCCAGTCAGATGGTCAAGGATGAGATGGACCCCAGAGTGAAGGCAAAAGAGCCAACAAGTGCTCAGGTGTGTATATATATATATATATATATATATATATATATATATATATATATATATATATATATATATATATATATATATATATATATATATATATATTTATATATTTATATATATATATATACACACACACATACATATACATATATACACACACACACATATATATATATATATATATATATATATATATATATATATATACATACATATACAAGTTACAAGTAGTTGTAACTTGTGTGTGTTTGTGTGTGAGTGTAAGTATGCAAGTAATTGTGTGTAAGTGTAAGTATACAAGTAATTGTTCAATGATATATCATTAGAAGAGAAAATGTATTTGCCTTTATTGAAAAGTATTTGTTAAGATGATAGTTATCATAAACATGATTAAATCAAATAATTCTTTGATCAGAAATCTGATCCAAACTGTCAGAGACAAATGCAGGTGAGTCACACCCCACTGTCTGCCTACCTGGGTTCTTTTGTTGGGACATGCTTGTCTTCGAATAGATCTTTATTGTCATTGCTTACATGGACATGAAACAAAGAAATTAATTTTAGAGCTTCACCTCTGGCATACAAATACCCGATAGCATACAAAAACCAAGTAAAAAAAACACAAAACAAACTGCAATATAAATATATAAATAATATCCCAAGGCGCAATAGTGCTTCTGCAAATGTAATAGTACAGCGACAGTCCAATTACAGTTTTTTAGTGGGTGGGAAGAAAAAGTAATGCAGCAATGCAATGCGACAGTCCAATTATAGTTGGTTAGTGGGTGGGAAGAAAAAGTAATGCAGTGATGCAATAATTGTCTTCGTGGAAGCAGACGTTATATCAGATGAAATGGAAATGGATGGGCGGCCTTCAGTCCTGCAATGGATAAAATAGTGTGCAGTGCATCAATGCAAAGTCCAGGTTACAGTTATTGTAGCAGTGTTGAAGCAGGAGTTATGTCACAGAGGTTTGGGGGATGGGGAGAGTGGGGTTGTTCGTTAAACACCCTGACAGCCTTTGGATAGAGGCTGCAAGTCAATCTGCTAGTTCTGGCCCAGATAGATCGGTATCTTCGACCAGGAAGCAGCCATTGAAAGAGATAGTGTGCTGGGTGGAAGTGGTCCTGTAAGATGTTATTCACATGACGTAGGCAGTGGGAGGTGAAGATGTGGAGATCTCTGGATGACTAGTCCCAATGATCCTCCCCACAGCCTTGACCACTCTGTGGAGGGCCTCCCTCTCTGCCCTTGTGCAGCTGGAAAACCACACCATTAGTCCATAGGTGAGCACACTCTCTACTGTGCAGTGGTAGAAGTTGACCATCTGTCCCTGTGGGAGTTTTGCCCATGTAAGTGTCCAAAGGTAGAAGAGGCGTTGCTGTGCCTTCCCCACAGCAGAGGTGATGTTGGTCCTCCAGGACAGGTTGTAGGTTACAGTAATGCCCAGAAACGTATTGTTCAAAACCCTCTCCACCTCCTCATTCCTCATGAGGAGTGGAGAGTGAATGAGATGTCTGGTCCTGCAGAAATCCATTTCCTTGGTCGTCAACGTGTGTTAAGAGCTAGGTTTTTATTGCCGCACCACACCATCAACCTCTCAACCTCCCTCCTGGATGGGGTCTCATAATTTTTCATGAGGCCCAGTACTGTTGTGTCATCTGCAAATTTCACTATAATGTTAGATGGACAGGAGGAGCAACAGTCATGAGTGAAGAGTGTTTAGAAAAGTGGGCTGTGCACGCAACCCTGGGGGGGCCCAGAGTTGATGGGTGGGGTGGGGGGGTTGTGCTTTCCTATTTTGACATGTGATGTGCAGATTGATAGAAAGTCCAAAACCCAGTTACATCATGTGGTGTTCAGACCAAGTTTCTGCAGTTTGTTGTGGAGCTTCGGCAGGATATTGTTGAAAGCAGAACTAAAGCCAAAAAAAGGAGTCTCCCATATGTGTTCTTGTGCTCTGGATGTTCTAGCAAAGTCCATCCATCCTCTTATTCCTGTTAAGGGTCACGGGGGGGGGGGTGGAGCCTATCCCAGCGGCTACGGTCGAGAGGAGGGGGACAACCTTGGACAGGTCGCCAGTTCACCGCAGGGCCAACATATAGAGACAAACAACCATTCACTACCACATTCATTCCGTAGGTTTACTGATTAGGTCTTGCAATTCACTTGGTCTCCCCCCACTATTATTTTCCTCATTAAACGCTTGTGGCACTTGTAAAAGACTCACCTGCTTCACCTGAAGTAATTGTAGGGCAATACCCATTTGCATCAGAAGGTGTCAGTATTGGCTTCGTAATGTGGCTGACTGGTGCTATAATCCTGTTGTCGCAGAAAGCAAGCTCAGTTGCAAAGCCTAGATGGTCAAGATAGCTACTCAGAAAGCAGATACTCAAACAAGACCGCTTCCATGTTCTATTTCACAGTGATGTTGTACAATAAAATCACTGGCCTCTGGATGAAAATTGTCATCATTGTACAAGTGTAACATAACTCGGTGAGCCAGCAAGGAGACAGCTGTAAGGACAAGGAAGACACAGCCCCTCTACAAGAGACGAACTTTGACGGACCAGTACCAACACAAGACAAAGATGGAGCAGCCCCAGGATGAGATCAGTGTGGTGTTGTGGACACTTCAGAAACCAGAGCTCATCAAGGTGAGCCAGCATCTCAAGTGCAGTGAACCAGTAGGGGAGGGATTCAGAGGACAGTCCTGTCAGGCCCTGATTTGGCTAGCTGATTGCACTTTGGGTGAAATTGAAGAGAGTGAGGAGTCTCATATGTTCCAGGAGTTCATTAGTGATCTCCAGTCATTCATAGAGTCATTACGAGAAAACATTACTGATGATGCAGAAATTCAACAAACTGAGCCTAGTGAAATACAAAGACTGCAACAAGAGTATGTACAGCTTTAGCAGGCTCAGGCAGATGCACGACATTTTTTAGAGGAGAAGATTGAAACTTTGTGGTCCCAGCATAGCAGTTCAACACCTGTAAAAGAGAGAGAAGCCAATTATCCTCCACCTCTTAGAGCACCAGAAGTGACTTTGAGAAAAGACTTCCAGATCTGGGGTCAGATAGGGGAGGTTGGGCAAAAGGATATATTATCTTTCAGTAGTCTGACCAACCAAATTGAGTCTGGGCTTAAGAAAGGTTACTCAGAGACTGAAATCGTCAAATCTGTAATTAAAGCAGTAAGCCCTGGCCTTCACCTTTGAGACCTGTTGGAAGTCAAGCGAGACCTCAGACCTCCCATATTAAGAACCATACTTAGAGGACATTATCAAGTGGACTCATCATCTGATTTGCTTTACAGACTCTTGAACATATACCAAGATACCAAAGAATCAGTGCAAGACTTTCTATTCAGGACAATAGAGCTCAGAAAAAAAGTGCTCTGGAAGTCTGGTGATGATGCAGAAAGCGAACAGTTCAGCCCAGACTTAATCCAACGCAAGTTCCTGCGCTCATTAGAGACTGGTTTGCAAAGTGAGGCAGTGAAGTTTCAGTTGAAACCTCACTTTAGCAATCCCAAAGTAGTAGATGAAGTTCTGATAGAAAAGATAAATGAGCCTGCCAATCTTGAGCTAGAGCGGCAAAACAAGCTTCGGAGAAACACTACAGTCAAACCACCCAAGGTAAATGAGATACACACAGGCCAGCCACCCAACAGCACTCAGTTCCCTCTGAATAGTGGAACAGACACTAAGACTAATGATGAAATACTGGAGACAGGGGGTGCGGGTGCCATCACCAAGAACTCCGCAAAACAACACCTTTCCTGTACAAGAACCATTAAGTGACCACGCAGACACTCTCTCTGCCATTCTACCACCAGACAACAGCAGACCCACAATAGTCCACTCATTCTCTGGGCCCCAAATAAAGTCTGTGTCCCTGCAAAACACTTCACCTCCACTAGAACCACACAACCACACAGATACTCGCCCCGACACCCCACAGCCAAACAGCAGCGAGCCCTGCAGTGACTCACCAAGTGGTTATCTGGGCTCACAATGCCAAACCAAGCTCATAAGGCTCATTGGAAGAAGATGTCTGGTCCAGTGCCACTTAGACAACATACCAGTTGAGGCTCTATGGGACAATGGAGATCAGGTAAGCCTCATCAACAATGGCTGGTGGAAACAATGCCTCCCACACAGCACTGTAAGGCCACTTTCTGAGCTTTTGGGGGCAGAACCACTGGTAGCATTGGCTGCTAATGGGAGTGAAATCCCATATGATGGATGGATGGGTTGAAACAGAGTTTTATCTGGACGGTGACACACGTCCTGAAAAGACACTCTTAGTCACCATGTTAGTATCCAGTGACCCCAATGTTGCAGAACAACCCATTATTGGATTCAATGTGATTGAAGAAGGCAAGGCAAGGCAAGGCAATTTTATTTGTATAGCCCGTTTTCACAAACAGTTTGTCTCAAAGGGCTTCACATGGCATCATAACAACATCCTCTGCCCTTAGACCCTCACATCGACTGAGGAAAAACTCCATAGAAAACCCTTTTTAACAGGGAAAAATCTGAGAAACCTCAAGGTGAGCAACAGAGGAGGGATCCCTCACCCAGGATGGACAGACATGCAATAGATGGTGTAACAGACAAGAAAACAATTTATAATAGAAAATGTGGGAAACATGGAAATGATAATAATAGCTGAGGAAGGGTGCTTCTGGTAGGCAAGCGAGGCAAAGAGAGCAAGACAATAGTCTGGATGGTAGACTGGTTCATGGGAGGGGAGTACAGGCCGATGTAACAGCAGGGAAAAAAGGGGGGGCTAGGGGGGTGATGCAGGTCGCAGTTGGTGCAGAGAGATGGAGCTCCGGTGGATCTGTGGAAACACAGAGAGACTGCGAGATACCAAGGCCAAACTACAAAGTGCAACATGTAATGGTAATGACAGTTAAAAAATGTGTGGAGAGGAGAGGAGAAGAGAGGAGAGAAAGGGAGGGGAAGGGAGAGGAGAGGAGAGGAGAGGGCTCCATGTAACCAGATGTGTCCCCCAGCACTCTAAGCCTACAGCAGCATAGCTATCAATGGTTCAGAGCTACCTGAACCAGTCCTAACTGAAGGCTCTGTCATAAAGGAAAGTCTTAAGCCTGGACTTAAACGTAGTCAGAGTGTCTGCCTCTCTGACCCATAGAGAGAGCTGGTTCCACAGTAGAGGAGCCCAGTAACTAAAGGCTCTACCTCCCAGTCTGTTTTTATTGATACTGGGAATCACTGAAAGACCTGCATTCTGGGAGCAGAGTGCTCTGGTAGGACAGTAGGGACTAATTAGTTCTTTCAAATAGGATGGAGCTTTATCATTGAGAGCCTTATAAGTCAGCAGAAGGATTTTGAAGTCGATTCTAGATCCTACAGGAAGCCAGTGGAGAGAAGCTTAAGTGGGAGAGATGTGTTCTCTCTTCTTAACTCCCGTCAAAACCCTCGCTGCAGCGTTCTGGACCAGCTGGAGACTCTTTCGAGAGTTTTTGGGACATCCTGACATGAGAGAGTTGCAGTAGTCCAGCCGAGAAGTGATAAATGCATGCACCAGTTTCTCAGCATCACTCTGGGAAAGGATATTCCTAATCTTAGCGATACTGCGCAGATGGAAGAAGGTGGACCTAGTCACATGCTTTATGTGGGAGCTGAAGGAAAGGTCCTGGTCAAAAATGACCCCAAGGTTCCTTGCAGTTGTACTCGGGGTCAGGGTGATGCCATCAAGAGTAGTGATCTGATTAGAGAGCATGACCCTGAGGTGTTTAGGTCCTAACACGATGATCTCAGTTTTATCTGAATTCAGTAGTAAGAAGTTAACTTTCAGGCAGTATGGCAGATTAGTAAACTGGCTTGTTTCATCTGGCTCCACTGACAAGTATAGTTGCGTGTCATCTGCATAACAGTGAAAGCTGATTGAATGCTTCTGGATTATGTTACCTAATGGGAGCATGTAAAGAATTAAGAGAATTGGTCTGAAAACTGAACCCTGTGGTATACCATATTTAACTCTGCTATACTCCGAATGGTCATTATTAACATTAACAAACTGAAACCTTTCAGAAGAGTATGACAAACCATTTTAGGGCAGGTACTTTCAACCCAGTTTCATGGTTTAGTCTCTGTAGCAGGATGCTGTGGTCGATAGTGTTAAATGCAGCATTGAGGTCCAAAAGTACAAGTACAGAGACAAGACCTCTGTCTGAAGCTATAAGAAGATCATTAGAGACTCTGACCAGTGCTGTTTCAGTGCTATGGTGTTACCTGAATCCAGACTGGAAGGCTTCAAAGAGCTCGTTGCTGAGCAGATGTTCGTGTAACTGCTCCAGGACAACCTTCTCAAGGATCTTGGAGATGTAGGGAGGTTGGATATAGGCCTATTGTTGGCTAATACATCTGGGTCAAGTGAAATTTTTTTTTAAGTAAAGGGTTAATGACAGCCACCTTAAAGGCCTGTGGCATGTAACCTAAGGAAAGATTAATTTGGTTTAATATAGAAGTGTTGACTAAGGGACAGGCATCCTTAAGTAGTCTTGTTCCAACAGACAAGTGGCTGATTTGGAGGAAGTAATTGCAGAAGTTAAGTCTGACAGGTCAATGGGGGAGAAGCTGTCCAAGTATGCACCAAGCCTGGGTGGTGCTTCGATGGGAACTGTAATATGTGATCCATTACTGGCAGTCTTTGTTCTAATATTCACAATCTTTTCAGTAAAGAAAGATAGGGAGTCGTTACTGCTGAGAGTTGGGGGGATGCATGGCCCAACAGCACTATGGTTCTTGGTTAGCCTGGCCAGAGTGTTGAATAGGAACCTGGAGTTGTTCTTATTATTTTCTATTAGAGATGAGTGGTAAGTAGTATTGGGCAAATGGGGTAAACGACAGCATTAAGTAAATGAGCAGAATTTTCTCAGTGTCTGTGAAAACAGCTGAATCAGTGTTAAAAATATTGCAGACATCAGACCCAAATCACAGTGTGGGGACAGTGCAGGCAGGCAAGAGGGGAATGCGCCTGGCTGCAGAACAGATAACCACCACAGGCCTGTTTGCAGGAGAGAGCCTGTTGTTTATTCCTAGTGTTCCAACACAGCTGCCTGAGTGGCAGTGTATCCCATCAGAGCAGAGTTCCTTGACAAGGCACCAGAGACAGAGGCAACTGAACAAATCACTGCGCAGCATTCTTTCCAGCTAGATGAGGTAACTAGCCACCCACAGCACAGCCACAAGCCACCTCAAAATTAGACCATCTCAATGAAGACCAGCAACAGGTTGTGAGACAGCTGTTAAGAGAGGAATTTCATGCTTTGAACGTGAAGGAATTGGGATGCATTCCCAGTTTAAGCATGCACATCACACTGCATGACACCGCACCTGTCCGAAAAACCTATACATCTGTGCCAAAACCCCTGCACCAAGAGGTAAAGGAGTACCTCAAAGATCTCCTTAACCATGGTTGGATTTCAGAGTCAAGATCACCCTTCTCCTCCCCAATTGTCTGCACCCAGAAAAAGTCAGGTGAATTAAGGCTGTGCTGTGATTAAAGGGAACTCAACAAAAAGTCTGTATCAGACAGGCATGCGATTCCCAGGATCCAGGACATGCTCGACTCCCTGCGTGGCAGCTCCTGATTTTCAGTCTTTGACCAGGGCAAAGCATATCACCAGGGGTTCCTGGACCCAGAGAGCTCTCCATTAACAGCCTTCATAACACTTTGGGGCTTGTATCAGTGGAACTGCATACCATTTGGCCTCAGCGCAGCCCCAGCAGAGTTCTAAAGGAGTATAGAGGACTGTCTGAAGGGTCTTCGCGATGTCATCTGCTAGCCATATCGAGTGACAACCTAGTCCATTCACCCTCATTTGACAGCCACATGGACCATGTCTGTAATATCCTGCAGAGATACCAAAAACATGGCGTCAAACTCAGTCAAGGGAAATGTGATGTATTCAAGCAGAAAGTGCACTTTCTTGGCAGTATGGTATCAGCAGAGGGGTATACCATGGATCCGGCTGAGATAGCTCCTGTTTAAGCCCTTAAAGAAAACCCATTAGCCACAGTAGGGGAGTTGAGCAGAGTCCTTGGCTTCCTCTCCTACTACAGGGCCTACATTCCAGACTTCTCTAAAGTGGCAAAACCGTTGTATCAGCTGCTTACTCTGCCTCCAGACAGAACTTCACTACCTGTGTCAAAAACAAAGGGGAAAAAGGTTAGTACAAAGCACAGGGGTTGACCACCACCCACCACACCTATCAGTTGGACTCTGAGGCATCAGGATGCTCTTCACAAGCTGATAGGCTGTCTAACAGAACCACTTACTGTAAGCTATCCTGATTTTGCTAAGCCATTTATACTCCACTGCAATGCCTCACAAAAGGGCCTTGGAGCTGTGAATATCAGAAAAAAGAAGGAAAGACGAAGGTGATTGCATATGGTTCACGGACATTAACACCCTCAGAGAAAAATGATCATATGCATACTGGGAAGTGGGAATTCTTGGCCTTAAAATGGTCAATTTGTGAACGCTTCAGAGATTACCTTTACTATGCCCCACATTTTGTTGTTTACACAGGCAACAACCCCCTAACATATGTCCTGACAACAGCAACAGCCACCGTTGGGTAGGCAAATTGACTGACATCAGCTTCACAATCAGATAACCTGGTAAGAAGAATGCAGATGCTGACGGCTTGTCCATCTTACCCCTTGACATCAACCAGTACATGGCCCAGTGCACAGCAGAGGTAAAGCAGAATGTAATCACAGCTGCACTAGAGAGTGCAGCATTGCAGAGGGAGAATGCCTTTTGTGACACTACTGTAGTCAACCAGACTGTCAGCCTAGTGCAGGAACCCACATTAATGTCTGCTGGAAAGTCACTCTCTCAAGAGGAAATCAGAGCAAGTCAGGAGAAAGATGGTGTAATTGGTCGTTTCTTGTACTTCAAAGCCAATGACTATCTGCCAAAAGGTCGTGCTCTGAAAGCAGAACCGCCCGATGTCAGAATCCTGCTGAGACAGTGGAACAGACTGCATGTAAATGATGATGGAGTCCTCTACAGGAGAGCCAATGGCAGAGATCGGCTTGCGCTGCCCAAAGAACACCATGACACTGTCTTCAAAGAGCTACACAAGGAAATGGAACAACTTGGAGCAGAAAGAATTCTGGGGCTGATAAGAGACAGGTTCTATTGGCCCAGAATGCAAAGTGACGTGGAGCATTTTGTGTTGCATGCCTGTGAGTGTCTAAAGCGGAGATGACCAAACAAGACCACCAGAGCACCACTGACCTCTATTACCACTACCTACCACTTTGAGCTTATGTCCATTGATGTTTTTCATCTTGAGATCTGCATATGCAACAAAAAACAAGTCTGCAAAAACAGTGGTGGAAAAAGTATTCAATCCCTTTGCACTCACCTTTGGCTTTCCAGTAAGAATCCATCACCACCTGGGGAGAGAGTTCGAGAACCAGATGTTTTCCCAGTTGCAAAAGGTCTGTGGTATGCATGGATCCCACACGACTCCATACCATCCATAAGGCAATGGCCAAGTGGAGCATTTCACTAGAACCCTCTTGTCCATGCTGAGAACCCTAACTGACACTGAAAAGGCAGACTGGAAAAACTCACTGGCAAAAGTAGTGCACGCATACAACTGCACACAGAGCGAGGCTACTGGTTTTTCTCCATACCACATGCTGTTTGGCCACACACCACGACTCCCAGTAGACATCCTGTTCAACTTATCATCACAGGAGCAGCAAGTCAGCTATGGGGGGTATGTAGCAAAATGGCAGTCACAAATGAAAGAAGCCTATGAAATTGCATCAGCGATGGCTCAGAAAGAACCATCAAGTGGTAAAAGACATTATGACCAAAAGATCTATGGAGCCCAACTCAATCCTGGCAGCAGAGTCCTGCTCCGCAACCTCACTGAAAGAGGAGGACCAGACAAGCTTCGTTCACACTGGGAGGATTATGTGTATGTGGCAGTGAGTCAAAAGAGCCCTGACATTCCTGTCTTTGGGATCAAACCAGAGAGGGGAGGCAGAAGCTGCACAGTATACCATAACCTGATGCTCCCATGTGACAGTCTGTGGAGAAACTCGGGACAAAGGAACAGGACAAAAGAAAGAGGGGACTGAAACAAAAAAGAGCTCAGCAACAGTTACAACTTCAGGAAACGGATATGGAGAGTGAGGATGAATGTGAATTTGTGTGGAGATTTTCACACCAACACAACTTTAAAGGCAGAGATGATGCTCCAACTGCTGAGACTGAGGCCTCTGAACAACAAGTGGAAGCACAGCGGACAAGGGACAGTGAGCCAGAAATACAGGCTGTGGAAGAAGAGGAGAAACCTGAGCTGCAGACATCACGGGATCAAAACAAACAAAAAGACCAAACATCTGATGAAGAAGAACAACACCAGCAAGGAGACAGAGACTCTGACACAGATGCAGGGCCATCACCTTTGGCACAGCACATCCACCCCCTGAGAGAGTGACGGTGGCCAAGGATGCTAATATATGATACACTGGCACAGCTTACTGTCAGACAAGCTGGTATGGACAGCATTGATGTGGGTGCACCAACACCTTGCTTCCAGACTCTGTGGAGAACGTGGATGCCCACAGGAATACAGACAATTTGCTAGTCTATAGTAAGAATTGTCAAACAGGTCAAATACACTAAAATTAGGAATGGAAAATATTTCGAACTGACACAATCAAAGAAAATGGACAGCATAAAACATTAATCTTTGGTTCATACTACAGTGCTATGGACTCTAATTTAGCTGATGATAAATGCATGTTATGGTGCTTCAAACTGTAGACAGTGGGAGTGTGGTAACAGACTAATGTGGAGTGTTGGCCAATTATTGAGTCTAGTTACAGTAGGATGAATGTGTTTACAAGTCTGAAAAAATGGTTATTCCTGACAAGATCTGGTATTCTGCATCAGTTGAGCAGTACTACGGTCTACTATGGGTTTATTTTTATTCAATTTGACATAATATAAAAGGGTTCTTTCATGACACAGAGAAATGCCATTTACCATCCATCCATTGTTGTCCGTTTATTCCTACATTAAGGGTCGCGGGGGGGCTGGAGCCTATTCCAGCCTCAACGGGCGAAAGGCGGGTTTCACCCTGGACAGGTCGCCAGTCTATCGCAGGGCTAACATAGAGAGACAAACAACCATTCACACTCACATTCATACATATAGTCAATTTTGAGTGTCCAATCAGCCTAGTCCCCAATTGCATGTCTTTGGACTGTGGGAAGAAGCCAGAGTACCAGAGAGAACCCACGCAGGCACGGGGAGAACATGCAAACTCCACACAGAAAGATCCCGTGCCCGAGCCGGGACTCAAACCTGGAACCTTCTTGCTGTGAGGCCACAGTGCTAACCACTGCACCACAGTACAGCCCCGCAATTTACCGTAGAAGTTGTTAAAAAAAAGGAACTAGTAGTACAGTAATAAGTGTGTATTGAGTTAAAAAAGTGTAACAACATTTTTTTCTTTTTTTTAAGTAGGGGAGGGTGTGGCAACCTGGACATTTTATTAGTTCAGTTGAGTTCCAATTATGTCCAGAATTACTTACTGATTAGGTCTTGCAATTCACCTGGTCCCCCCCCCCCCCCCCACACACACACACACACACACACACACACACACACACACAGACACTGTTATTTTCCTCAATAAATACTTGTGGCACTTGTAAAAGACTCACCTGCTTCACCTGAAGTAATTGTCGGGCAATACCCATTTGGGTCAGAAGGTGTTTGTATTGGCTTCATAATGAGGCTGACTGGTGCTATCATCCTGTTGTAGCAGGAAGCAAGCCCAGTTGCAAAGCCTAGACGGTCAAGATAGCTGCATAGAAAGCCAATACTCAAACAAGACCGCTTCCATGTTCTATTTCACAGTGTTGCTGTACAATAAAATCACTGCCACCTGGATGAAAGTTGTCATCATTGTACAAGTGTAACAAAAAGCATTCTCTGTCAACCTGTTTTTCCAGCAGGCAAACTGGTTTTGATCTAATGATGGCGGGATGGCGGCTTGGGACACATGGGGACCAGGGTTGAGTCCAAAAATAGGTTGCAAATGGTGGTGAAAACTGGAGCTAGCTCAGCCATCCTTGAGCACCTGTCCCTGAACTCCATCTGGTCCCAGTGCCTTCCCAGTGTTGTTATTACGTCGGCTGAGGCTGACCACGTTAGTGCTCAGGACTAGGTTGGAACCATCAGAGGGGAGAGGGAGTGCCACAGGGTCCTTGTTGACCCTGTCAAGCCATGTATAGAAAATGTTTAACTCCTCCACTAGGGGAGTGCTGCCATTGACGGGGGGGGGGTGTTCTTCCCTTGTAGCATGTTGCCCTACACCTGCTGTCACTGTGCATGCCGCCATCTTAGAATTCACTTCATAAACTTTCCTTTCACAAGACAGTCTTAATCTTTACATGCTTTTATCTAAATTTTCCGCATCCTCCAATTTATATGTTTTTTTCTTTGTTTATCTTTCCAGTTTGTTTTATGTGTTTTCAATTTTAACTCTTACTCAAAACAAGAGTTGGTTCTTGACATTTTTTGCAAGTTTTGACAACTCAGGCAGAACCAGGTCTCCTCACAAGGCAAAGTCATCTCCAGATAAGGCACAGAGTGAATTCGGCTGAAAAAAATTCAAGCTGGTGCCAGAGTTTGGATCCTCCAAAACTCAAGCCTAACATTTTCTTACCAGTCTTGTTGATTTGTTGACAGTCAGTAGACTGATGACTAATTGTGTGTTCTCCATGAAATATGTTGTGGTGCCTATTTCAATAAGTGCAAAATCCCAAGATATAGTAAACTATCTTCCCTGCTTTGGTACTGAATCAGTGGACTAGGTGGTAAGTTTGTTCTGTGTGAAAAGAAAAAGGATCAAGGAGAAAATACAAAGAATCCAAGTGAACCAAAATACATAATTAAAGCCACAATGAAACGTTCTCCCTGGTAAAGAGCAAACTGTCAGACCCTACTGGGTCCTATTGACTGTCCTGATAATCCAAACCAGCGCATCAGTCATCATGATTAACAAGTGAAGACATACCCACATACCCACAGATAGCGCTGTACAAAAATGTAAAATGAACAAAGATGCTCCCCAGAACCCCTTTGACTCCTAACCCACATTGACAATTAATATGTGGTAATATGATGCATTCCACGTGCTTGAAACTGAAATATAGAAAACAGGTTTGAAACCCATTTTCCCCAGGGAAACACAGCAGTCCATTTTAGATGCTGCGCTAAAACAAAAGTATTTGGAGGATGACGCCACAACAGTAACACTCATGTAACACTCAATAACATGTAGACTATTCCTGAAGCAAGTGTGACAGTTATCGACTCCTGGTTCAAAGCTTTTACAGATGGGAGTGACCTAAAGAAAGGTGCTGCATGTCATGGTTTTAACATATAGTTAAAACATTCCATTAAAAATGGGAAATGCATGACAGCTGTGAACTGCAATCTGCTGAGGATTTGGATAAGGGGAGAAGAAATCCAATTTAAGTGTGTATACTGGAGATGCATTTTAACACCAGGTGTAAATGTAATCCAGCTAAATCACAGCGGAGACACATGCCAGATATGAGACACATGCTGGTGCCATTTGGAACGGAGGCCACAGTTGGAGAAAGAAGGGATATCGAGGATCCCATCCATCCTTTTGTTATTCTGCCGCTGATCCATTTGCTGCTTCAGTCAGAGAGCTGGCAGGCACATCTACAGGGAGGGAAAAGAGCAAAGGGAGAGACTGCTCTTGTGGAAAGGGAAGAGCTCCACCTAGTGGCAGTAAAAAGGGAAGTTACCACAAAGACAGACTTTCAAAACGAGTGAAGAAGAGAAAGTGGGTGACGACACTGTTTTATCACATGAAGACTGTGACACAAACAAGACGTGATTCACAAAGGCTCTTTTCAGTGCAGTATGGAATAAGTGGGGGTGTTCACACACATCTGCACACATGGACAGAGGGTATGTGTACAAAGCCATACATTTTTTTAAAGCACTCTTTTTTTCGTTTGTCTTTTTGTGCCTCTTTAACAGCAAGCAGTTACTCTTCCTCACCCTAGCTTTGCAACACAAACTCATTCCAGCATGTACAAATATGCTGACATGTCACCCTCACACAGCTGCATGCAAGATGTCAAATTCACACTGCCTGCTGACAAATATCTATCATCTATTATTATGCAAGACAGCTTTGTTAGCAGTTGAATTCATCAGGGGTGGTGGCATTTTCATCTCTGGCAGACAGAAGTGTTTGTCTGGTAATTCATCAGGTGCTGTTAATGCTCTGTTGCGCAGACATGTGCGTGCAGATTTTTTGTGAATAACACTCGGAAGTTGCAGTATCTTGTAATGCCGTGCAGTTGCGCTTGCACTGAGGATGAGCAAATGCACCTCTCTCTCTCTCTCTCTCTCTCTACATATATATATGTGTGTGTGTGTGTGTGTGTGTGTGTGTGTGTGTGTGTGTGTGTGTGTGATAATAAAATGTCCCTCTCACCCTTGGGGGGTGGTTCTGCATCATCCTCTAGCTCGGTTCCTCTACCAGAGGCCTGGGAGCTTGAGGGTTCTATGCACTGTGCTCTTCTGGAGTGAAGCTTTAGGTTTTGTTCCTGGAATCTGCTGGAGTCACTCTACCAGTTTGGAGGTCACTGACCCGAGTGCTCCTACGACCACTGGGACCACCTCAGCCATCCCACATCTGTTCTCGCTGTTCTTTTAACCCCTGGTACTTCTCAGCCTTCTTGTATTCCTTCCTCCATGTTGGCGTTAGCTGGTATCACCACATCCATCACCACTGCCCTCCTCTGCTGTTTGTCCACCACTACTATGTGCAGTTGGTTTGCCAGTAGCTGTTTGTCAGTCTGGACGCTGAAGTCCCACAACACCTGAGCCCTGTTCTTGACCACTTTTTGTGGTACGTCCCATTGGGAATTGGCTACTTGTAGTCCATACTGGCTACAGATGTTTCTGTTCACTATCCCCGCCACTTAGTTGTGCCTCTCCATGTACATTTTTGCAGCTAGCTTCTTACACCCTGTTACTATGTGTTGGACTGTCTCAGAAGCGTCCTCGATGTGGAGGAGAACTGAGCTTCACAAAAGTGAGATAAGTTTTTTTTTAAATAATCAAACATGAATTCATAAACAATTCATAAGAACATATAGTTTTCAATGTGTAGTTACACGATTTCCTTTTTCAAAGATATGTGTACAGTTAAAATTGAAGAGCTTTACATTTTGATTGGCTTTACTTCAGTCACGCTGAATCAATCTGACATTGGAGAGTCACATAGAAGCTTCTTTAATATCAAGGCTGCACGATAAATTTCCCTTGTGTTCGCTGCAGTATTGATCGAGACCCTTGAACTTGGTTTTTGCGGTCTGTGCTTAAGGTGTTTTTGCTGTCACATTCAGTTTGGCTTACCTCAGTTGATCAGAAGTTATTTTCTGTGCCTAAAGGGTGAACTAGCCTATATGCAGACAGTGTCTCAACAAATTAACACATATTGCTCTTGTTGGAGAAGTGAAACCCCAGCCGGGGGAAATCAACCTCCTCATGAGTTTATCCACCTTGTCTTACAAAAAGTATATTCACTCAGAAAAAAAAAAAAAAAAAAGTTAAAACACATCAGCTTCTACATCTAATAGGATATGATTCGATTATGCCCACCTGTCCTCTAAATAGATTTGGTACTGACCCACTGCAGAGTTTGAACTGACTCTTTTTTACTTCAAAACTGTTTACTAAGGGTAACTTTTCAGCCAGTCTTAAACACATCCAACAGGTCACCATGGGCCAAAATGGAATCATTGCTTGTTTTTCATTTGAAAATTGTCCCACAATGTGAAATCTTTATTTATTGCATTTTTTTATGAGGAAATTATTGTATTTCAGTAAAACATTATTTCAAAAACATTTATTGGAACCCTGGTTTTAAAATGACTTGTAGTTTGAAGCCTCTAGACCTGCATGTTGCTATGCTTTTCAAGATTGTATCACGTCAGTGCGACCACCACTGAATGACCAGCTCGTCAAACTCAGCACAACTGTGAACAAATGCAGAGCTTGAAATATCATAGTTCTAGAGTTATAGCTCGCATCAAGGTGTTTGAGGATTACAGAGCATATGACTGGATAAGAAGACATTAATTATATGATGATGATGATCCTCTTGAGAGTTTGTAAACACATTTTTTGGCAGTGTTGCTGTGAATGCATTTCTGTGCTGTACTCTGGAGTCGGAAAGAAGTAATGATGGGACAACATGTCCTGGGCAGTTCAAAACACCTATTTGTGACTGCTTGAAAGGTAAAATAGGGTTGTTTTTTAGGTGAAGTATCACTTCATGCACAACCAACAATAATGCCTAGATCGTTAGCAGCAGCAGTACGCTACACAGAATGTTCTTCCTCATTCACATTTCAAATGTATGTAGCAAGGTCCAGCAGTTATTTACTTCATGAAGACACAGTCGACAAAAGCACAATGCACCATGATATTTTTATGCTGTCATCTGTCCTCACCTCTTTCTGTTTTAACTTAAGGTTAATTGTTTTTCACAGCCATTTGTTCAATTTTTAATCACTGTGACAGCTATTAACATATTTGCTCTCATGAGAAAAGTGGAACACATCTAACACAGCGCCTGCTCAGGCTGTGAGGCGGCAGCAGTGTTTTAGCAGAGCAGCAGCTGCAGCTTCTGCCTGTGTGTGAACAGGATGTGCTCTGGCATAGTACTGAATACAGCCCACCTGCATCATTGGCAGCATTCAGAACCCAATACAATCACTACACTTACAAAAAGGAAAATATTAAAACTATATATTTGAATTTAAACACATCCATCTCAAACATTTCCAAGTCTGTATTTTTACATTCGTCTGTAAACTCCAAGTGTTAACTCTTTGAGATCCTATTGTTTCAGGCTAATTTTCTACCTTTATATTACCTGTTTCCTCTTCATAACAGTTTAGTTTATCTAGCTTTTCTATCATTTGACTCGGTTATACTTGCAGCTTTTTGCTGGCAGCCAAAATATCTTTTCTGAGTTGGGTAGGGAGGATGCCTGGACAATATCAGAACCCTGACTTGGCTACAGGAATGGATTGTTTTATACACTCAAGTCTTGTAACTGAGTCACTGGATGAAGAAAGCAGCTACACACAGGTGACCTGTGCACATTTTTTGTCCCACAATTCTTAAATCAGTGATATGGAAAGCAAATACACGACTTTGTCTTTATTCTTCACAAAGCAGGGTGTGTTGAAAATTCAAAACAGGATTGCCAGAAAACATGTTTTGCACAACTACCATCTGAGTTAGATGCTGATGGTGGTGGCAACAGATATTACCTAGGCCCAGGTATAGTGAGTATCTGTGGTGGTGTCAGAGGTGGAGAGGGGACAGTACAGTTGTGTTAGTCCCTGCTGCTTCACTTGTTAAAGAGATAGGCTTGTCAATGTCAGCACTCCATACATAAAAGTAACTGCTGCCTTATCCTTGTCCTGTTGAGCTATATTTGTTCATTATCCATAGTTTTGTGTCCATGTCAACAGAGATGGATTCCCCTGTAATCAGCCATCATCAGACACTTAATGGAGGGAAGCATCATGCTGAGTATAATAAATGTTATGTCAATGTCACTTATGGTTCTTAAAACCCAAGCAAACGAATCAGAAACAGAGGGTGCACCATGATAGAAACAGAGCATTCTTTCAGATTTTCTGTCTTTAAAAAACATCTCATTTCTTACACAAACAATGCAAAGTCTTTAAATTTCAATAATGGCATATTATAATGCATGGGAGAGCCCAATTACTGTATGGGTATGCCCCCCCCCCCCCCCCCCATGCCAACCCATAACAAGCCATATAGCTGACCTTTTTTTAAACCCTAACATTCCACATTTTTTTTATTTTTTATTTTTTTTTATATATCAGCAACTTGAGCGCTCAGTGATTAAAAGACAATTGGTGTGGTGGGAAACAATTAAACCTGCCCTGTACAGTGCACCACTTTTCAGCAAGAATTTGATAAAGCCTGAAGGGCTGCAAGGCATTTGCAAATGGGTCTTTTTCCACTGTTTCCCTACATAATCTTTCTCTCCTCTTTGGTAACTAGAAGCAAGAAGGGGACCATACCCAAACACTCACATAGTCCAGGAATACACATACAGAGGTCAGATGAGGAATTAAAGAGGCACCATTATCCTTCTCACAAGTCAGTGTATCAATGAAATCAAATTGAAACCACAGGATGAAGGTTTGATATCAATCAGTCCTATTGGCTCAGACATTTTCATGAGTCTGTGCAAAATCTGGCACAAGTCAAAATTGAGGTTTCTTATCAAAATCAGCCTATTTTTTTTATCCTCTGTACCAAATTTGGTGCCAATTGGCCTCGAGGTGTGTATTTTAGAATATTCAAAACATGCTTTCATGTAAAATCTCCTCTCAGTGTGGTCAGCCCTTTGGCCTGCTGTGCCACTTTCCCTCATCTCCATGAGCTGTGGGTGTGAATTTTGTGTGGGGCTTGGACTCTGGTGATGCCTGCCTTCAAGTCTACTTAGATCTTATATCACAGCAGGCTGTTGGTTTGATTCATGAGATCATAAAGGCTAACTGGACAGCTGTCACACAGCTGGCTTAGAATTGGGGACAAAATATGTTCTAAACTTCAACCTCCTCTTCTCATTGAAGTTGTACAACAACCTGCTATCATTCAGTGTCACATGGACTTCCTTCGCATACTAACTACCATGTCCTTCACGGGTGAAGAGACATCAATCTCAATATTAATTTGTTTTCTGTTGGACAGATCTCCACTAATATGGATGATGTTTTCTTATTATTATTATAAGTGTTGAGGTGTTCAAAGGAATAAAAAGTAAGGCTTATATGCTGTCCCATGTTTATTTATTTTTTTACACATCACAGACACCAAGGGAGGACCCGCAGACTTCATATCTAAGGTTGGCTGGGATTAACCCCCAACCCCCCCCCCACATACAGAGAGAATTCTATCAGCTTTGTATGTCTGCGACACACTCTCTCTCTCACACCCACACAAGCACACACAAAGAGTGATATCAGGCTAATCTGCTGCAGCCCCAGTGTGTTCACTGATAGTAGCCAGCAACACAGCGAGGTGTTTACTGCCATATACAGAGAAGATTACACTGGTTTATTGAGCTCTGACACACAGACACACGCACAAACCATAGTGTTGCCTCATCACTATACACACAAAAGAAAAAGCTTACATAATTTCATAGGTATCAATGCAGACATCCATACTGGACATAAATGGACTCTTGATTACATGTACACACACTTGTCTGCACCCCCCCCCAACACACACACACAGACACACAGATCATCATCATCATCATCGTCGTCATTACATAAAAAGTGTTACACACAATCAAGTAATCTGAAAATGCTTGCAGTTGAATGGAGAACACACTAAGATAATTAGACTTCATCACATCCATGCACACAGCAGCCACTGTTAAGCTGATGGTCCATTATCTAACCACTGCCAGCTCTTCTCTTCCATGTGTGCGTGCGTATGCCTGCCTCTGTATGTATTTGTGGACAGCGCACTTTCCAGAGTTGCTACAAGCTTTATATCACAATGTGCTTAGCACAAAACTGCTATTATATACAACTATAATCCAAGTGAAAAACATCCTTGCTGTAATGAAAGAAGGAACATATTGTCTCAACAAAAAGCAACCATGTTTCTTTATGAGAGGTGGAATGCAATGGGAAAGCTGTGAAATCATCCACAATAATATGTTTACTATACTTGATGCTACGATCTCTATCAGATATCATGTGTGATCGGTTGCACACACACACGGCACATGAACTTTCATACATTCATGCTATATTATGATGAGGCCTGTATGTTCTGTCTGAGTACTCTTAACTGTTGAAAACTCATTATCTATAAAAAAGTATTCAAAGCGTTGATAAAACTTTGACATCCCCCTAATCTGAAGTGTTAACAATAATGACCAGAGAATGTGGTTACACAAGTACACATTATAATGAATTACCATTTTTTAGACACGATAATATGATGTTTCCACCAACAATCATAGATCAAGGAAAATATTTAATTCAGATTTGTTATTTCATAATTATGTCTATAATAACAAGGCTTTAGCTGGATAGTGCAGTGATGTAGAAAAGCCAGTCCTCCCACTGACATTCATCCCTTCCAGGTCCTACACCAATCTTAGCTATTCTAGGGACTGTGCTCTTATGGACAGACATCCATGTGTGATACATCTATCACCACACCGTCTTCTGTTGTTTGTCAGAAGAACAACAGAAGACGGTGTGGTGTTGTTTCGGAGGGGTCTTCCAGTCTGACCTGAGGACTTCCAGCTCATACTTAGAATTGGCTACGTCTTGATTGATGGGTTGTTGTTGAGATACAGAATTTAATGTCGTCTGTGAT
>NC_141332.1:2045000-2072500 GCF_037954235.1 Aulostomus chinensis | reverse complement strand
CTTTTCGGAAATAATTATTGCAATCGTTTAGAAATTGTTAGGCATTTGTCAGAAATTGGTTTTCGGTCAGAATCACTCCAGGGCATTGCCTTCAACATCTGACACCAAAAAACTTTCCGTGAGACAAGTTGTAATGTGACACTAGCGCACTGGCCTGGGATGAAGACGACATTTCAGCGAACCTGTCCTGACAAAGGCTGAAACAGTTGGTCAGTCACGAATTACAGATTCATCACGTCAGAGCTTATTCAAATTAGGGTTTACCGCCCGATGGCAGCACCGCTCCTCTTTTTTTAAATTTTGAGAATATATTAAAATACAGGAGAACTGATGGCAAGGCAATTTTATGATTATTTTATTTGATGGACACCTGACTTGAGTAGGGATGTCTGGATTTTTATTTATTTTAATCTGTAAGGTGTATTACATATTTTCATTTCTATTTCAAAGCAATTCCCCAGATTTACTCCATATATTGAGATACATCTTTGTTTTGCATTTCTTCTGGTCTTTATTTTTTTCTGGACGTAACAGACTCCTTTCATTTTAATGCTGACTTTCTGTAATGCAAAACGACCTCTGGATACAGTTTGCTTACATGTTGCAAGATGCTTTACACATTAAAAACGCAATTTTGAAACCCACGAGTTCTCTAAATTTGGGAGATTGTTCATTTCTGAATTTGTTTTTGTTTGTTGATTTGTGATAATGATTTGTGATGATTCTCACCTGTCTCTTTCTTTTACGATGGTGTTTGTATGTATGCTTTTCCCCAAACCTCCATGCAGGTCTCTCCAGCTCGATATTCACTATTGATACATGAGAAGTGAAAATAGACATAACTTCAACCAACTCACTACTGAGGAGAGAGTTCACACATAACTGGAACTGGAGCTTAGTAGGGAGGGACAGACGCTGTGTTCAATGGCAGCTGTGTTCAACAGCAAAAACAAAAGAGGTGCCATCTTTTGGAAATATTTGGTAAAGCAGCAATACCAGGCTCAATAAATATCCCGTTGTTATGGTTTCCTTGATGATGTTTTCCTTCCATGCAAAAGGCTTCTTCTGTTCTTCAGAAGTTCTTTTAGTTTTTTGTTGTTTTTTTTCCCACACAACCACTTTGCAGCGAACACAAATGTCCTCCAGGTTAAGAACCATTGATTTAGAGCAGCAACATGCTTGAAAGGTTCACCCTCAAGAGAGCTGTGCAGCAGAAACTTTGTTGCCAGATGTAATTGAAAGTGGATTTACAAAGCT
Source organism: Aulostomus chinensis (assembly GCF_037954235.1). Lineage (NCBI taxonomy): Eukaryota > Metazoa > Chordata > Actinopteri > Syngnathiformes > Aulostomidae > Aulostomus > Aulostomus chinensis. The sequence goes on along the minus strand of NC_141332.1, from coordinate 2,071,243 downwards.
CCCAAACTGAGAATAATCCAAATAGCAGTGAAATGACAACAACCTTTTATTTTTAGTTGTCCATATTGCAAAAGGAAGCCTTTCTGTGTAAACATGTTCTTGTTGTTCACATATGAACAAAGCAGAGATCAGTGATCAAATAGCTCACAGGCCATTAACAGCCATCCATTTTCTACCTCTTATCCTGTTCGGGGGGGGGGGGGGGGGCTGGTGTTGATTTCATTGTGGTGGCTGTATGGTGCTGTTGCACTGTATCGGGGTGGACTGAGAGATACTCTTATAAATCTATCTAAAACTACCCTATCATTTAGAATGACAAAATATTAGGAATACCTCAGTATATTATTATGAAGCATATGAGTTTTATCTAGTCTTCATATTAATATTTAACAATTAATTTCCTAAAAAGCACCACATCCAATACATATGGGCTCTTTTCATCACACAGAATGCTAAAAAAATGAGTTTTTCTTTAAGATTTTCACCCTTTGTGTTGCAATGTCTGTTTTCTTTTCCTTCCCAGGTGACATCATTTTATCGTTCCTGTGGGTGCTTTAAAACCTGCAGTGTACCAATTTCTCCTCAGGGGGGCTCTGTCTCTCCCCTCTCTGGTTCCATATCAGGGCTTCGAGGTGGTGGTTGAGTGGTAATAGCAGTAGTCCTAACGTGGTGGTAGGAGCAGGGTGCAGGAGTTGTCAGTTTACAGTGCACATGGTGTGCCTCTAGGTGTCACCCATTATCTAGCTGTTAAGCCAACAGAGGAGGAAGGCAATGAAAGAACAGCTATTTCCATCTGCCTCCACTGCACATTTCTACCCATCAGCAACCACACATCCACATTTGATCCTTTTGTTGTGTGAATTAGAGAGACTCTGTGATTGCTGACGGAATGTAGAGAGTGTGTTTTTTTCTCGGGCTGACACAACAATTGTTTGGTTGTTCGGGGAGGATTTCTCATATGAGTGTATTGTATGTATTGCAAACTCTGCCAAGAAGTGAAATTTGCTGATGTGAACGTGGAGCCTAATAGTGGGTTGAGTGAGGGACAAACTGGGCTGTACGATTTCATCCCTGTATGTTTCTGGACTCCGGGCCTTCGCATTTCTGTTACAGTAATAGAATCAGGTGTATGATATAGAATACCCTTATGATAAGTTGCTTAATCATCATGGACTGAACATCATTCTGTAAAAAAATGGTCTTTCAATATATATTTATCATTGATTTATTATGACCCACTCAACAATAATAGTGAAATTGAATTTTGTTTCTGGACAATATGTCTTGTACATATTTAAAATGTTAACAAGTAACTGTCCTCTACCGATTAGCCGATTTTACTTATAAGATATTTATTTCAGTCGGTCTTGTATGGCTTGTGGAGGGTATTTTTAAACATGACATGTAATTCACATACTCACACACTGTAAACTGTGTCTAAAGACAAACACGCAGAAGTACCACTGTCTGCATGCAAACACGCTTACGTTCCTTCATGTCCAACTGAAGGCACCCAACTAAATGAGGGATTTTACATGCACATGCACGGCTTTTTTTTTTTTTACATCTGTACCACAAATATGTTTGTTAAAGTTAAATGTCTATCTCAAAACTATATGATTAGTTTTGGGGTATGCTCATCCTTCAGGTCAGTTGTGCAGGTTTGAAGATTATTGTCAGGTGCAACAACCGAATCACAGATTTAACGTTGCTTCTTTTGCTTCATTTTGTTTTCACAGGAAACCCATAAAAATCCAAGCCATGGCTCTGAAATTCTTCCCTCACTCCAACCAAGACTGGCATTGCTTTTCAAAGGCAAGACTGTTCCATTGTGATGGTGTGTGTGCCACAATAGAACTGAACCAAATACCACTGACTGGATTTGTGTATTACTTTTATTTGTGTGTCATCCTCTTTCCAACAATGATCCACAAGGACAAGTGTCTATTAATCCACTGATATATTCATGTATACATAACATAGTGACAAATACAAAAGAATCACAATACAAAAGACAATTTAAATATGTAGAATGTCGATCGCATGTCAAAGTCTTGATTTAACAGTTTTGTACTCAACATGCATTCAAAATATAAAAATAGAATTCTGATTAAGTTTATATACATACTTCTTTATAAATATAAGTATACAAATGTATTTTTAAAATACAAAGATAAATACAGTCACATAGTGTACATTTTGTACCAAACCAGCAATTACAAACATTTTTTGGGATATTTAGCATTCACATAACACAATTATTACATTATTAGAAATGCAACTTTAATGACAATTGCAGGTCTTAAATCAGTTTTTCTTCTTTAAGTAATTTTCTTTCCTTCATTTTTTATCCAGAGACCTTCACTGTTTTTCTGCAGGTAAACAAAACTAGTCAGTGCTGAATAAATAAAATGGAGGTCTAGCTCTGCCGGACGTCCTGTAACAGTTTGTTGATCTCAGCCACCAGCTCACTGGCATCAACTAGCTCGTGGCGGCTGTCACTGCGTTTGCCCTGGAGGTGGCTCAGCACTGAGTCGAAATCGTCTTCTTCATAGTTCTCTGGGATCTCCTCCATGGCGGGCAGCCATTTAGATGAAGGTCCAGGGAGGGGCACAGGCACTGGCACTGGACCCTGGGAAGGCTGCACCAAAGTGGGGCTGACCATTGCTGTGAGCAGGGGGCTGCTGTGTGGTTTGGGGGTGTGGCTGCTATTCTGCGAGCTGTTTTTAGATGCCTGTGAGCCCTTGTGACTGCTGCTCTGACAGCTGAGCTTGGTGCTGGGTTTCAGGGTGTGGTAGCTGCCGCTCTGGTGGTGGCCAGATGGTCCAATGCTGCTTCCTGGATTCTGGAAGTGAGTGTTGGCAGCCCAGGCAGCCACGCCTTGCTGGTGGACGGAGGGGTTGGGTTTGCCAGGTAGATGTCCTCTCCTTCGATCTAAAGACCCAGTCATTGGTACACCCACGCCACTGAGACTTGTCCCCTTCTGGTTCTCATTAACCTGGACATATGAGTCTAGACCCTGTGGAAGCAAACGCTGAAACACGCTGCTCATCTCTGACAGCAGCGATGTGGTCCCACACAAGTCTTCATCTCTGGCCTCATCCCCACCATCTTCTCCACCTTCCTCTTCACCACAATCCTCTCCACTAAGGTCCTTGCCAAAGGTGGAGAAGCTTTGGTTACGGGCAGGACCGGTGTCAGTGCATGGCTGCGGGGTCTTTTCTTGGGAGAGTTCGGCAGGCTGGTGGGCTTCTTCCCCGGGGATGTAGAGGTTGCTACGGTAGTCAGAGGAGGAGGAAGCTGGGGATGCCAGGGGGGGCATCCAGCACTGGTCTGAGTGACCCAGGACACGACACTCCTCTGTGCACAGCCTCATCGCTAGACAGACAAACAGAGAAACACTTATAAGTCATCCATAAACAACACCCACATGACATCATTGATTTCCTCCATATTTTTTATTAATCAATCTATTTTCAGTTTATATTGTGGTAAAACAAAAACAATTAAAACAAAAAAGTCAGCATTGCACGCTGCACATGGTCCGTACGTCCTCTTGACTTTTTTTTCTAAATCTAAATTGGTTTTTATTCAAGTAAAATCACGGTCAATGTCCTGTCATTAAAGAGTGAAGGACATGTACTTCATGTGGCAAAATAGTTTAACAGGAAATCCTTAGTGTTTAGAAAATTTTCATGGGACTCAAACTTTCATTGGGTACGGTCGTCAAATAATCAACTCCTCAGTCCTGCTCACAATGTTGAAGAGAACTACAAATGACGTCATTATAGTATTCACACTTAGCTAATAGAGCTAGCAGTTAGTAATTATCGTCTTCAACATTCACTTATCGAAATCCAAAATTGCCAAAGAGCCAAAATTAACTTGGATTGAAAATACAATTTTGTATTTAATAGTTTCCACTCCACTGTGACAGCTCAGTATTGTGATTTGCATCGTACCTATAACATTTTTGCAGTTGCATACGTTAATGAACAGTCACGGGACAGGTTTCCCTCTGTTAATGGCTTCTTCTGTATTTATTTTGAAAGATAGATGAATCTTCCTCGTGAGTGATTTTTTTTTTTGTTGTTTTTGCGCATGGTCATGCACGTACCTCCAACAAAGCTCTGTGTGAAAAAATCTTCATCTCTGCAACACTCTGTTTATGTCTGTCTCTCTGACTATATCAAGGCCCTCTTTAAATAGATGTACCAGATGACTAGTGATGTTGAAACAAGTCTCCATTTATGTATTACATACATATATTTTAATGTTTCAGTTTAAAAGAAACTTGAAATGCACTTTTATTGGGAATCAGGACAGCCAAGGTTTGCAGACATAATCAATTATCATTTTTGTATTTTTTTCCAGACAGCTAATTATTCCCCGAGCTCTCCCCAGGTGCTTTTGCTGCACTGTCACTGAAATCAGCCGTAATTAAAGGCTCTCTGCAGGAACACAGCCTGCTCCCTTCTCATGGATTTACCATGAAAAGACAATTCTGCAAGGCTGATCAATGCCTATTACCCATTCAAAATAACTCCTCCTCTAAAAGCCCTGCATTTTTCCTTTCAAGTTGCTCTTTTCAATATTAAATCTTCAAATAGAAAATCTCTGAAGAATAAATTAGACAAATCAAATATGCCAACTTAATGCCTTCATTAAAGGAGTGTGCTGCTTTTCAGTCGTGCTATTGAGGGACTTCATTATCCCCTCATTAACATGAAAGGGCCATTTATAATACATCTTAGAGCAGATGAAACGTGCATATGGTTGCACTGGAAGGGGGAAAACAGTAAGAGGGGCAGTACCAAACTGAATGCCCAGCTGATGAAAAAGTGAAATTGAAAGATTTAACCCAAATGATTTATGTGTAAAATAAAAGAATGTGTCAAGTCAAACATTAACTGAGAGCCCGCCTGTCTGAGTGCATTAATCTGACGTTCAGAGTGATATACATTTCAATGAATTATCAGAGCAGTTTATTTGGAACCCGGAGGCTGCATGGTGTTTGGCCATTGCTGTGTTTGTGTATTTGAGAGCTTTTACTTTATCAAAATTAATGCAAAAAACAGTAATTCTGCTTTCTATCCCTGATAATAAAAGCAGCAGGACAGCACTGTTACCCACTGAACAAAGACAAAGAACAAGAGTATTGGTCCTGAGATATAGAACAGACAGCAGACTACAGGACTTTTTCTAATGATTTAATATTTTACTTCGTTTTCGGTCACAGACTCAGAAGAATGATTATTAAATAAAGAACAACATTGATGCCAAAAGAGGTCAAACTATTGACTGAAGTTATTCCTATAGTATACAAGTGGATAATTACCAGATGTAAGCCTTCAATTGTAAAGCATTTTTGTTTTCATTACATGTATAAACTGAATTAGGTATGAAAATTAGTGGTGCAGATGACTTCAGATAAAGAAGTCCTTACTTTTTCTTGCATACAACAACACTATTTCTGCTGCATTCATTACGCTAAAGAAACAGGTCCAGATTTTACAGTGAGTATATTTTGAACTGATATTCAGTTTATGGTAAACAAACTGTTCCCAGATCTCCGACATTCTGTGCTATACTGTATATCTAAACGCGAAGAAGAGACTTAGTACTCAACTGATGATGAAGCATGATTTTGTTTTGAGTTTGTGATATCAATCCTTCACTTTGGGTGTCAAAGTTTTCTTGCCTGACAGACCTGGGACATTTTGTGCTCTGTATCAGGACTACAAAAACATGGAGTGCTGGTCCCAGTTCTTGTTCAGCATTAAGCAGTCAGAAAGTGAAGAGAAGTGAATTAATCCAACTCACACGTGACTAATAAATGTTGAATTCTACAAGCGACAACTAGCTTCTTTCAAATTGTTGGGGTTAGGAATGGCACTGTAAAGCAGTTCAAGATGATGCATCCTTCACAATTCTGCTATGGCAGGAACGTTGAACAGACACATGCTCAGTGAGAACGGCCATCTGCATGAACTGCCATCCCATTTAAGTATTATTTTCTAATATGATACAAAACAGATGAAGCAGTTCAAAGCAGTTCTTGTGTTCCTCTAATATTCTAAGACTACTTTTGCATAGAGCAGTACACTGTACATTGAGCACGTGTGTGTATATATATATATATATATATATATATATATATATATACACACACACACACACACACATATATATATATATATATATATATATGTATGTATGTATACTCACACACACACACACACACATATATATATATATATATATATATATATATATATATATATATATATATATATATATATATATATATATATGTATGTATACTCACACACACAGGCACACACACAGCTGGCTACAAACAATGAGTTTTGCCTCATTCTTCCCTTCAACAATGAGGACTACCACATACTCACATACTTCCATAATGACAGAGTACACAACAAACAATGCAGTGGACATGGGGGTGGAAGGCAGGGTGACCATACAGAGACAGAGGGAGAAAGGTGAGCTTTGAGATGTAATTATGCTCTTTGAGGCTTAATCACAAGCACATTTCCATGGCAACTATTTGTCACATGGCAATTAAATTCTTCCTATTCATCAGAAGAGCACAAGGGCTTTGGATGGACGGCTGAATGTGAAGGCTTGAAGGTGGGTAAAAGGAGAGTGACTAACGAGCAGAGCCCTTCCATAAAGCAGCACAGGGAGGGAGAAAGAGAAGGAGGAGGGAGATGTTAGTGATGAAACTGTCTGCCTGTCTCAGTTGACTTTAATTGGGACGTAGCTCAAATGCAATGTCAAGTGATGGCGGTGTGGGAAGCTAGTTGGAAAGAAGCAGGAGCTATAGGCAAAGGGGACACCATGATGAAAGAAGCTGCTGCAACTTGCAGTCTGTGTGATGTTAGATAGCGAATGCTGATACTATTTGACTGTGTCCAACTCAACTAGTCAGTTAGACCTGCCAGATATTTGATGCTAGGTGGGTGGAATATTTATGTGTGTAGCGACAAGCCATTTATTGTTAACAGCAACGCTAAGAGGATGGAACTCAATTGAACACTATATTGTGAGTTGAGCTATCTGAAGAGATACCTCAGGATCTTCGTGACAGAGAGGTGAAAGCTCAGTGGCTGTGTATGCACGATATCATTCATGAGAACTCAAGGCCAATGCACATGCAGAACAAAAAGAGCCATGCAAAAGTCACTAGAACAATGTCGAGTTAACAGGCAGCAGACGAGTAAAAAAATGGAAATATTCTAACAATTCCAATGGGCAATGTGTCACTTTCTGAATTTGTATGGCATCATGGCCAACGTGAAATCAGTCTCGCCACCACTGGTATGTAGAGTTATTAGTGGTTGGTCCTGGAGTGATCCCTACTTCAAACTCACTGGAAGAGAAAACTCCCATTCTGTGCAAATTAACATGATTTAATTCAGCTGAAGCTCAGATAGGGTTCCAGCAGTCTGAGTTATAGGTTAGACATCTTTGAGTTGTTCATCCCTCCATTGCAGCGAGAAAACAATGTCCAAGTAGACAAACAACTCCACATGAGCCTTGGATAAACAAGTCAATGCATGTGTGAGCTTGAAACAACAACTGTAAGTTTTGTCCTCTACTTCTAAGTCATATTCTGAGTGGTTTTAAGTGACAGCATTTTATCATGTAAGCTTCATATTGTTTGTCGGGCAATTTTTGTGTCTACATACGCATAGATTGAGAGATTAATCCTGCATTTGAAGACTGATCGAATCTTTGCTGAAAAAAAAATCATAGCATGACTGTTTATCTGATAACTAAAACTATCGCCAGCAGCAATGCAAAATTGTGAGCTTCTGTTGTTCATGTAAACCCATGCTGATGTGTGGAAATCTACACTAAAATAGAAACACTGGAGCATGTGGATAAGAGGGAGGAGAGGAATTATGGGATGTAAGGGAGGTGATTTGTAGTGAATGGGTGTCCTGGGTGGATGGTGGGGCCAGGTGTGTACCTGCATGCGTTCTGTGCTGGCCATCAGGGGGATATAGCTCAGTAAAGCCCTCACCAAGGAGCCTATCCATGGGTGACTCCCTGCCAGGCTCGTAGTCGCTGTCACCGGCCTCACTGTCTCCTCGACCACTGTCCTTCAAACTGAACTTATCCATCTCATTGAGAGCATATCTGTAGAGAGAGACAGAACATGTTCCATTGCTCATGGAGGACTGTCTTATCATTGACAATGATATTATCTAATGGTTATGGGAGTACCATGCTATTGATGAATAATAAAGGTGCAGAGGGGAGAAGAGTACTTTGCAGAAGTGGTTCTGCATGAAATTATGCAAATGTGAAGTTGTTGAGTATGCAGTTTGACTCTAAACCAAAAGCTACTGGATATGGATGTAAGGCATTATGTGACACTCCTAACAACAAAAAGAATCTTGGATAAATGTTGGATTGCAATTTCAAAGCATCTCATTTCATTTTAGAGATAATTTCATGAATCACCCATATCTGACCATGAAGGATTAAAATCAGAGTGTGTATTACCTGTAACTCCTGGTGTATTTGTTGCCTCTGAAGCTTGGCCGTGGCTGGTACTGGCCCTGATGGAGCATGGACAGAAGCTGTGAGACTTGCTACAATCCCAAGAAAACAAAAAAGACAAAAAGAAAAAGGGAAAATAAAAAGGAAAAAATGAAGAGGGGAAATGAATGGAGTCAAACAAGCAAGGTCACAAGACAACATTGGGTGGGGGCTGTGGGGGCACTGTGAGGGAGGGGTGAGGGTGGCATGACTTTGTGACTTGCTCCTGAATGTGATGTTCAACAAAAATATGACACAAAGGACTGACAGTAATGCATTATGGGAGCAAGGGATAAATTCAGAACAAATACTGAATATAATACAAAAACCTACATATGATTTAGGGATAAATATTCTATTATTGTCTTCTAATAAAGGCAAAATAAACACTGCAAAAATAAAGTTGCACATCAATGATACTTGTAGCAAAAACAGGTGTCCTTTCTGTCATTGTTAGAAAATAACCCGCTAAATGAACATTAAAAGGATCTTACCTCTACAGGAGGAGTAGCATGGGCCAGCTCCAAGGCAAAACTTTCTGGCACATGATTGGAGGAGATGGTGACGAGGCTGTTGAGTGACTGGCGACTATGATGGCTCTGCCTGCTCCCTAGAGTGCCCCTCTCAGGTGTAGGGGAGGCAGAGGGGGAGCGGGGGTGAGCCCGCACAGGCAGAGTCCCGTTGACTGTTGGGACCAGAGTAATATCTGCTTTGTGGATCTGCCTTGTGGGCTTCTTGGGGTGGTTTTGGTAGCTGTTCTCTGCCACACGACAATTATAGTTGTGTCTTGGGTCTTTCTTTTCACGGTTACAGCGGGCAGTAGCAAACATCACCATGACGATGAGCAACAGAGCACAAACAGCCCCAAGAGATATAATGACGATGAGGGAGAGATCAAGAGGGGCCTGGCTGGAGCCAGTAGGATAGAGAGGTGGGAGGATGTCCATATTCTCCTGCAGGGAGAGCCTGAGTAGGGCTCCTGTGGACAGTCGACTGGTGCCCCTGTCCTGCACCTCCACCCTGATCTCCATCACATCCTTTGGTGCCTGTTCCAAGCTGGCATTGGTTCTGAGCTCACATCGTCGGGCATCCATCACAAACAGCCCATCCTCATTTCCACTGATGATGACACAACTCACTTCTCCATTGGCACCAGCATCACGGTCGGTGACTTTGAGAGCAGTGATTAACTGACCAGGGGATGCATACTTCCACACTGGAAGATCAGCAGTGTGATTCCGGAGGGAGGGGGAGTGGATAATGGGTGGATTGTCATTTTCATCCAACACAGTCAGCAGGACAGTGGTGTTGGATGACAGTGCAGGGTTTCCCCCATCACGTGCCTGGATAGTGAAGGTGATACGGCTGACATCTTCATGGTCAAAGCTGCGTAAAGCATAGATGGCACCATTGGAAGGGTCAATGGTGACATAGGTAGAGATAGGACTCCCCTGGACCAGAGCATCTAAGATAGTGTAGGTGACCTGGCCATTGGTGCCCAGATCTGGATCTGAAGCCACAACTGTCATCAGGTAAGCTCCAGGAGAATTGTTCTCAGATTTGAAGACTTCATAGCGGCTCTTCTCAAAACGTGGAGGATTGTCATTTTCATCTAGTACCTGAACAGTGAAGTGTTTAATGGTGGAAAGGCTGGGGGATCCCCGGTCCTCAGCTATGACTGTCAGGCTGTACTCTGACCTCTTCTCTCTGTCCAGTGAGATGTTGGTGAGGATCATATAGTTCTTCTCATAGGTTTTCTGAAGCCTGAAGTGGCCATGACCATGCAGCCTGCACACCACCTCCCCATTGAGCCCTGTGTCACTGTCATCAATGCGCACCAGAGCTATGAATGTATCCACAGGTGCCCCCTCTGAGATGTAGGCCACTTCCTCTTTGCCTGGTGTCATCAAGTTTATGTTAATCTCCGGTTTGTTGTCATTCACATCCACCACTTTCACAACTATTTTACAAAGTCCTGGGATGGAATTAGGGCCAAGGTCCTGAGCCTGAACATCCAGCTCGTAGGAAGCAGTGGTTTCATAGTCTACTTTTTTAATAAGAGTTATGTGACCATTTTCTGGGTTTATCTTAAATGTTTCCAAGATCTTGGGCGAGACATGGCTGCTGAAAGAGTAGACTATCTTTCCATTAGTGCCCTCATCCGGATCTGTAGCGTTTAAATCAATGATTAGAGTCCCTAGTGGAGAGTTTTCCAGCAAATTGATTATATAAGCCTGCTCATCAAACGCTGGGCTGTTGTCATTGGAATCAGAGATGCTGATTTTAAGCAAAGTGGAGCCAGACTTGGGGGGCAAACCATTATCTGAAGCCGTGAGCTGCAGCTGGTAACTGGACTGTACCTCCCGGTCCAGCTCTCGCATCACCACCAGCTCTGCGTACTTAGCTCCGTCGGTTCTGGTCCTCACTTCGATCTTAAAGAAGTTATTAGGGGTGAGAGAGTAGGTGTGTAGCGAGTTCTCTCCGACGTCTGCATCCATGGCACCATCCAGCGGGATTCGCGTCCCCACAGACGCACTCTCAGAGATCTCGATGGGTACGATGGCACGGGAGAAGTGCGGGGAGTTGTCGTTTATGTCCAATACTTCCACCTCCACATGAAACAGCTGTAGGTACTCAGTCGGGAGTGTAACGACATCAAATTCAATAGAACAATTCAAGTTTTTCTCACAAAGCTTCTCGCGGTCGATTTTAGTCCCGATGCTTATCTCTCCGTCCTCTTCTCGGACGGACAGGAACGGCGTACTTCCCCGTTGCATTGCGCGGAACCGAAAGGTTAGTGTACTTGGTAGTTTAGCTAAAACTCCGGCAACATCCTCCTTTAATCTTGCAATAACCGTGCCTACTCTTTGCTCCTCGTAAACTTTGTATTTCAGAGTCTTGCCGGTTACGCCATGCAAAACTGCGATCAAAAGCAGTAGTTTGAGTAGTGAAGAGGGGAATATATTTCCTTTGGTTTGGTTGTTTTTGGCTCCCATCTTTTGCGCTGTCATTGCGGCGTTTACTTCCACAAAGGGGAAAAGCGGGGAGAAAAGAATAGATGCCTTCTCAGAAGTCTGACATGTTTAAATCCTCATCTGTTGTTCAATGTCGGCAAAACACACCATAAAATACATGGAAAAGTTGCTGAATATAGAAGTAGATCTTCCCTTCTTAAAATGAAGAATGGCACACAAAAGCGGCTGCCGCACTCTCCTCCAGACGGATCTGTTGCATGTATCCACATATGCCCACCGCCTCCTGTGTGTGCGCGCCAGTGAATGAGTGAGAGTGGCTGTCTGGGCGAAGAAAAAGCGCAGCTTTCTCCCAGTCTGTGCGTGTGAGAATGAGTGAGAGAGTGTTGGAGTGTACGTTTGTGTATGTGCGTGTGTGTGCGTGTGTGAGTGTGTGTGTATGTGAGAGAGTGAGTGCGCGCGCGTCTTGCTCCTTGCGCTCCGCTCTGTCGCTGCTCCAGTTTATCTCTCCTCCCGCCCCGCACTAACTGCGTCTCGTTTCTACACAAAAAACACCCCACACACGCGCGCGCGCACACACACACACACACACGCGCGCGCGCGCATTCACCCCCTCTCTTCCTAAACACCAGAATGGTCTCCTTCAAGCATCAACACAGGAGAGGCGCAGCAGGGACTATTGATGCCCCAACCCCCGACGCATACACCCTAGAATAAAAAGTGTGTCACAACAATGGGCCAGGAGGAATTATTCTGACACACACAGAATACACAACCGCACACTGACCCGCGGCAGACTTACATTGTTATGGTCGCAATTCACAACGTGTGCCAATTCAGTCCTTCTTTATTTGTGCGTAAAATTGTCGCTCGCAGAATTTTGAAGCCAACAGGCAGGAAACAGGACCAGTAGCCAGTATGGGTGCGGGATACATAGTAAAACTCATGGAAACTATTCCGACGATCTAATGTTATTATAGGGTTTTTGTTTGTTTTGTTTTTTGTTTGTTCATTTTACCCACGAGCAAAACAACAATCTATTCCTGTTGATCTGGTTACATTTTTTTTTTTTTTGGGGGGGGGGGGGTATGTGATATTGCAGTACCATCACTAGGATCCGCGCGCTCTGCGCGCTCCGATACGCACAAAGTTTATCTTCATCCTTTAAATGTGATGGCAAGAAATCCGAATAGGTGATGTAGTAGAAACCATGTCTGCAACTTCCTACTGGGCATTAGAACCAGTGAACAGCAGAAAGAGCTGATTCATGTATAAACATGGAACAGCTCTTTCTGCACACAAGATTTTGAGAGCAAATCTGCTAAATGACGGGGTGATAATTTAAAATACTGGTTGTGAGATTTCTCTTTATTTCATTTAATTGCTGAGCCATTAAACACATTCTCACGGTTTCGATGGCGGGGCTTTGTTATCCACCCATCTGACCCCCACGTGCGCTCTTTTCACAAAGCCCCCATACCCCCACCCCTTTGCGCATATAATGTTTTATGGAAGCCTACATCTCCTGATCCAACCAAATTAGCATCCTGCAAACTCCGTGTTGTTCAGACAGCAAACAACTGGGCGCATAGAGCTTTATGAGAGCAGCAGCACGCCATCTGGTCCGGGCCTGTGACGACCCAAACCTACAATTATCATCCATTCAGACCACTCCGCCCCTGGCTGAGAACGATCAGGAGATAAATAGCCCAATATCATATCAGATGAAATATCAAACGGATTAATGTGTGAAATGTCTCTTAAACCAGCTTGTGACTTTACTAATAGGCAATTTATGTAATTTGGATTGGCTTTTTTGGATGCTGATATGTTTCAGTGGATGAATTAAAGGGGGAGAAAGACCAAAGAGGCTGATGGGACATTCTATAGAGTGTAATTGTCCGATCCTTAACTACGTGGCATTCACGTCAAATTTCTCGTCCTCATCCTCATCCCAGCAGTGGCATAGTCTCCATTAAACCAACAGAAACCCATTTGAAGATTCCCCATTTCCCATTTTTTGTTTCACAAAATCATCGGGTAAGTAATGGATCTTTCTGTACAGACTTATATCCTCAGTAAGCTTCATTTGGAGTACGAGCCATATCTGATAAGCGCCGCACTGATTGGTCTCAACAGAGAAAATTATCTGGGGCCAGCATCTCAGAGAGGATGCGTGTCTGTGATGGATTTTATCTGCATTTTAAATTCCTCTGTGTGACCCGTGGGAGCGGGCTCTCTGCGCCGCCATCTGTCTCTGAGCAAACACATGGACACCAGTTCCACAGCTCAAATAGGGACTGATTCTGAATGACTTAACAAGGGCAAAATATCTTTACTGTCCGCCTTTTAAAGACGCTTCATAAATTCATCACCGACAGACAGCAAAAAAACAAACAAACAAACAAACAAACAAAAAACCTCTCAGTTGTGTGGTTCTTGGTGCTACTGAGAACCTGCCTGACCGAGTGCGAGTTGTCCTTGGTGGAATATATATATATATATATATATATATATATATATATATATATATATATATATATATATATATATATATTGAGACTGGAATGCATCGTTCAACATCACTATCAGATGCACAGATTGATAAAAATACAATGACTAAACTGAATCCGGCAAAAATGTTTAGGCTCAAATGATTGATAATTATTCAAATGCCTGTTCACAGTTAATCGGTGCGTTTATATGCACACCGATAGAGCAAAGGCAGAAGGGCTCGGCATCATTCTGGACGCTCATATGGTCACTTTGGGTGGGTGATGGGGTGGATGGAGAAATTCTGCCCTCTGGGACCATAAAATGACTCTGGGGCATGGGGGGGGGGGGGGGGGGGGCTCAACAACTTTGTCATTGTAATGAAGGAGGGAATCCTGGTGACAAAGGCGGTATAGCAGGTGGAGAGAGGGCGTCACAGGGGCCCTTCCAACCCGCCTGCCCCCCGGAGAATCAGTGGCACCAGGGTGATAGGGGTGGAGGTAGGGTTCCCTGGTCATGTGTGCACTTTTTTCATTAGGCTGCATTGCAAAATGCGTTCACTGTGACCCGCCGTCTGTTTAGCCTGAGTTTGTTTTTCTTTCCTTTTTCAGAAGACATTGGGTTAGTGATATTAATTGGAAAATATTAAACCAAAATAAATAAATAAATAAAAAGGACGAAGAAATATAGGCATTGTAAGTGTTAACAAACAACTTAATGCCTCTGCGTCTGTCTCTGTCTCCCTCCGTCTCTCTAATGGGGGAGGAGTTGGGGGAGGGGCTGAAGGTGCTGTGGATTGTAAAGGCACGTGAGCATCTGCCACCACCTCATTACCATGCTGTTAGCTCACATGAGACAGAAGGGATTTGGGCTGTGGGGAGCTCATCTGAATGTGACTAGTCCAGCAGATATTAAAGATCAGTAAAGTCTGACCCAAACCGGACCTGATGGGTTGGTACAATCACTGGATAATACTGATGGGAAAGTATGAAAAAATACGAGTATTATCTGGAACAAAGTCCCTCAAAAAGTTAGATGTATTAATAAAACATGGCAACCCCAACACTTACCATAACAACTTAATATGTTCTTCCTAACCCATCGGTAGTGGTGGAAAATAACAGTACTCAGGTATTCTACGTACAATTGCAGGTTCTTTAAACTTGATTTGTGAAACACTCTGACTTGACTATTTAACAAAATGACACCCCAAACAGATGTACTTTGCATCTTTCCACATTGTCTTTTGTAATACATCGACACATTTTGATTCAGCACATGCACAATGGATAGGCCCATAGCTTAGCAAACTTACAGAATACAAAGTACGAGATCTGTTTCCAACAACATATTGGACTGCATATGGAACAATGGTCAGCTTGGCTGCAATATGAATTCCTGGATATTACATATTCATCAAAATGTAACTGTTGAAACATGCAATTGTCACTGCTACACACAACTACTCCAACCAGGCTGCAAATGATTTCATCATCGTCTTCTCCACAAGACTACTTGATTTAATGGCAACCTCATCATCACGACAGAGAAAAACATTTCCACGCAGGTATTATGGTGGCTTCCACCTGCCTGTTGCTGCACCTCATCTATATGAGATATTTTTTTCTAATTATTTGAAGGCAAAGTACTGTTTTCAGATATTTTTTGTTTCCCTTAGGTTCGTTGATGATGGTAAAAGTATCAGCACAAAGGCTGCTTTTGAACTGAAAATGTAACTTTCATCCATTATTTGGTGCTCCTGAATAACTGAATTAAAATAAAAAAAGAATGGAGGGATCATATCGTGGGAGCTGAAATATATGCATTGATGCAGTCACGTCTATTTCTACACTCCTAATATCAAGTTTATTGCGTCTTGTTATTTTTTCATTTTTGTATCAGAACACTGTGTGAATTGCATCCATGTAACCTGATTTCAAGATCCTTATTTCCAATCATCGTCTTGTATGATAGATAATATCAATTATAACATGTATTTCTTGCACTGGTTTGCGACTTTTTTCTTAACTTCTGTCCTTGAGAATAAGAAGAGAGCTATCTGTGCATTAATGCCTAATGCCTCACGACCTAAGAAGTTCCCATTTCCGCATATGGATGTGTGGAGTTTATAATTTTGTATAATATGGAGTATGCACTTGATAGGCAATAGTTACATCATCTGGTTAGCCTGAGGTCACGGGCTAATTTAGTCTATTTTTCAATACTTGTGTGGAAAATTTCTATGGAACCCTGAAGAGATAGCTGGAGAGGAAAAAAACTGTTATTTATTTATTTATTTATGCAATTATGGTTTTTAAAGTACCCTGAACAAATACTGGACTACACAGAAGGAGAGGCTTCATAAATGAGAGGGATCATGGAGGTTTCCATCAGGAAAGAAGAGACTTCCGAGTATGATTAGATTCATGGGTCCCAAAGTCTGTATGTTGGAATGAGGCAACATCTGTGGCTAAAGAACTGCCTGCTCAAGAAAGAGACAAGTGGATCATTTACCACTATCCAAGGAGCTTTACCCAATAAACCTCTGTTGAGTGTATGCTATTGCTTACAAGTTATCCTGGAGCTAGCAGCTGCCTTCAGGCAAGAGGCAGCGTTCACCCTGGACAGGTCACCAGTCCATCACAGGGCCATCGCAAATACACAGACAACCATTCGCTCTCATAGCAACACCTACAGTCAATTTAGAGTCTGGATTAACCTGGTCCCTTCTTGATGTCTTTGGATTATGGAAGGAAGGAGTACCAGAGAGAACCCAGCAGGAACAGGGAGAACATGGAGACTCACACAGAAAGACTCCGTGTTCGAGCCGGGGCTCGAACCGGGAAACTTCTTGCTGTGAAGCAACAGTGTTATCCTCTACACCACCGTGCCGCCCAAGAGCATTCCATTTGATTCAAATCAATCCAAGAACAAGATCAGCACTCTCACTGGCTATTGCATGAAACTAGCTTCACAAACCTTCGAACTTTGCATCTGTTGAAGATTACTTTCAGATGAGTGTCTTGTGTGTTGCAAGAAATTTTCCACCATGTATTTCAATTGCAATTTGGTTCCAGGTAAGTTTCCACAAATTAAAGTTGCGTGAATGTTTCACTGTGTAAAGCGAGCCTAAGGAAGATGATTGTATCGTCTGTAAGCAGTATTTTGCATTAAGTCATTTCAACCAGCTGTCACTTTAGTTGTGTGTTCCCGTTGAGTGTTGCATTTCTCAACAGGCAGGTGAAAATCTGCACAAACACCAGCAGCCACCATCATCCCACCACAGACACAAAAGGCTCAAGTGGGGTCCTCTCCTTCAGTCAGCTGCTAAAACTGTGAATCATTCAATGTGAAGGACAAGAGCTTTACCTCACCAGTGCTGTAGAATACAGCTGTGTGCCTCACTGCTGTTGGAAACACTGTACCTCACTCTGCCCACATCCATTTTGAACAAGCAGCAGCTTCAAAAACTCAAACACTCAACCATTGACCAGTCATGGTATGGAAATAATGAAATAATTTCATATGTTAACACAACATCTGTTTTGTGATTTTATTGTTTCTTTTTATGACATTGAGTCTTATGATGTACATGGCGTATCATTTTATCCTAAAATCTCTAATAAGGAATTTATATCGTCATTTTTCTCTGTATTTCTGATGACACAACCTGGAGTTTTCTTAATGAGACACGATGACATTTTCAACTATTGTTCTGATTTATTTTAACCTAGAGTGCAATCCCATGAGATCAAGCTGTCCAGTCCAGCCGAAAACAGGATCAAATCCATTCAGTCTTAAGGAAACACAGCAAATCAGTCACTGCTGAGATTGGTGAGTCAATCATCTGCTGATATCAGCTGTTTTCAGATGTATCATCTGCCTTGTTGCTAGCTGGTGTGCACTGATTTAAAAACCCTTCATTTCAACATTTGATATGCAAAATATATGATCCGTTTGTCAAATATTTGTTGTTGTTGTTCCTGACAGTGGTTAATATAAAATATAAATAATGTATCTGCTTAAGATGAACAAAATTAAGCCAATAAAACAATAATTGACACTTCTCTGCGTTCTTGTTGGGAACAGCCAGAGCCATTATGTTTTCAGGGTTGACTTCCATACATCTGGATGTCACATTTCTGAAAAATCCTTATTTCTGGGACACCATGATGGAATTTCCCCAAATTTGCCCTAAATGTATCGTGGGACTCTTGGATGAACTGAAAATATTTTGGTGGTCAAAGGTCTCCGTCACCTCAAACGAATGAATATCTTTGTAACACCTCGAGGAAATTTCTTCAAACACGGAACAAACATCCACTGGGACTCACCTGAAAATACTTTGGTGGTTGAGGTGGTATTTCTAATTTTCTCCTAAATATCAGTATCTGAAAACAAACAAATAAAAAACTCAGTACCAACAGCATTTCTATGTGTGATTAAAGAAAGCTTACAGTAGGGTCATGTGTTGTAAATACTGAAAGCCTGTGTCATTTCAGCAAAATAAGAAGGAGAAAATGGTCCTTTGTGGAAATTTACTGTAGTTGTAATTACAGCATTGTTTACATCACATGCAGCGTGTTCCTGCAGAGCTGCTCTCATGCTGTAAAGCCTTTTAGCCTCTCTCAGAAGCAGAAAAGCTTGTTTGCTCCCCTCTTGTCTCTGATCAGCTCTGATTGTCCTCGCTCAGATTGCCAGCCCATCCATAATGCCCCTGCCTGTACCTGGGGTGCAGTCTTGTTAACAACCCCCAGGAATCCATTCACATTTTGAGGCATTGAAGGAGCTCCTTCACTTGGAAATGTGGTCTGCGAGCAGTACACAAGGCACTTGTCTTGTTAGGTATGTGCTGTGTGCAACCATCATTTAACTTGTTGACTCTCTCTGAGCTTTTAGAATAAGCTTTTGATGTCCTGTTTTGACTTGAAGAGCGGGTCTCAAAAAGAAGCCACACAATAGAAAAAGGCCCCTTGTCGTGCAAGGATGATTTGGCCTCAAAGGAAACATAAAATGCTCTTCATTTCTATACTGGGATTTAAGGACATGTTTGTTGCCTTGGTTCAGAAGTTGCATATTTCAAATTGGGCTCTTTCAGAAATAGTTTCACACATGAAATATTTATGAACTGAACAAATCAGAAACATTTTGTCAATGAGGAGTGAGTTGTCAGCGACCCTACTCTATAAATTAGAGCAGTGCTGACGCACAACACACAGGTATCTGTCTGCGAGGACAGGTTTTGCCTGCCACAAAGGCTAATTGACTTCTCTGATTCACCCCAAACAACTTGTGGTAGTCTTATATTTCATGCACAAACACTGCCAGCCTGTTTGAGATGATCACAGAGCCTTTTACACCAGATCCTTCTATGCATTCATGTTGTGAGTGAGCCAAAGCCCTCCTCTCTGAGGGACACACGTCTGGCATATGCTGCCCTGATACCTGATCACTTGTTTTTGAAGCCACACAATAGCCTCTCCTGGCCTACGCCTGCTTTTCATATCTCAAGAATTGGACATCAGCATCCACCCAGATGTTGTCACAATGTAATAACCCAGGAACTTTCAACTTCTATTCTTTTTCTTTTTTTTTACCTGACCCACCCTTCTTTCTCCCACCTCTTTCTCTTCATCTTCAAATGGATAGCTCCAAGGACTATCTGTCTTCTTTTTTGTCTCCTTTTGGTTGTATTTGCGACCTGTTGTCTTTGCACATCTAGCTAAACAAAGGAAGTCATAAAAGTCCCTAAATGGAGTAGTGTTTTTGCTGTCACTCATAAAGTTAAACAGATTTTGAGCAGAGGGCTCTCCTCCTCGAATGGGTCAGTAAAATTTACCCATAACCTGGGAGAGAGTCAACTCATTAGTGTTAGCAACACAATGCTGTCTTTTTTCAACTTGTCTTAGAGTTGTGGGTGATGCATGTTAGCAGACAATAGAGAGACAACAGCAGCCACGAAGGAGTTTTTCTGCAGTGAGCTGAATGTCGGAGGGGGAGAACGGACGCACAAAGGCCTCCTATGTTGCCCTGCCTGAATGTTTACCACGTGCAGGGCCAATGGGTGACATATTTTCAGGAGTGCTCATTCATTAGACTGAAGATTTACCACCCCCAGTCATCCACCATCCCCCTCCTCTTCTTTTCTGTTTGTCTTGGCAGATGTGAGGCAGGCACTGGCCTTTCTTTTTCTCTTTTTTTTCTATCTGGGATGGGGATAGGATCTCGCCACGTGTTTTTAATTTGGGGGGTATTTGCGTGGAGACGCATATAGATCCCTGGATCAGCATTCGCAGCAGGTTTGACGCACCCCCTCTGTTGTGATTTGGATCATATGGCAGTCTGACACAGTCCAAGACCTTCTCTGCTTCAGTTTGATATCACATCTAAAATTCCTTGACTAAAATGCTCTTGTGTGGGCACTTGAGCCTCACTGATACTTAATATGTAAAAGTATGGCATTGCAAGGGGAGTCAGCTGGTAATTAAACTGCAAACGGATGACTTATTGCTAAATTGTAATTACGGAGCACCTACTTAATTGCAACAGAACCAATAAGCTGATGCAATAACAACCATATTAACTATTTGAATGATTTTGTACAATGGCATGGTATTGCCATTAAATGCAAGACTAACTTTAAATTACAACCAAGTCATTTTTTCTCCATTATTAGTTATTACCTTACCAACTTTAAAGGCAAACTAATTCACTAGACAGTACTTGGGTGGGCAACCCCCCTCTCTTCCCACACAAACAAACACATACGCGTGCACATGCACGCGCAGACACTGCAGGCAATCTGCTGGTATTCGTTATCACTGCAAGATCTTGTTTTATGATCTAATTAAAAGGTCCAGCCAGAGAAACAGCAGTTGTGTTTTTCATGGCAGCCCACCTTATTACACGTCCCATAACAAGCAATTCCTAATAATTCTTAGACACGTGCTTTCTTCTAAACACATTCTAGGTTGGGTCCGTGGTCCTTAACTTGTGAATCTTCATCCCCATTGCCACTGTCCACAAAGAAACACTATCACCCACTAAACCCCTTTTTTCTGATGGTTGCATCCTTTATTCTGCAATGGAAACAACTGTAATTGGTATACAGTCTTGGCCAGCTGATCTTGTAGACATAAGTATTTTTCAGCATTGATAGGAACACAAATCCCAGGTTAAAGTCATAATTTGCAGCCGACTTCTGGTGCTTCTCATCTCAGGCATATATAACAGGTGGTCGAGTGTTACTATAAATAATATACATATAGACAGACATATTGCCTAATTTCTACAACTTTATGTAATCTCAGCCAAAAATTCAACTGCTCTACCACTGGTCAGTCAGGACTGAGTTTAAAGAAGCAACTAAAAAAAAATCAGAATCTCTGCCATTGTTGTCCATGTTGTTTTTACTACAGCTACTAAAGATCGTATATGCTGGACCCAAACCCCCTTTTCAGATCAAATAAAAAAATATGTAATAACACATGAGTTATGACCTCAACATTAACCCATATATTTAACATAAAAAATGATTATTTGTAGGATTAAGGCTACTTTTTTGTATTTTGAACATCTTTCCCCTCCTTTAATAAGCTTTACTGATGGAATTACCAAGACATTTTGGTTTGACTTTATAAATACCATTGCAACAGACTTGTACATCCAGGGGGGAGAGGGGTATTAGAATTGCCAGTGTTTAACAGGCTAATGAATGTGATCCTCTGCTTTGTTTGACCTCCTTTTGTAGCGGAGTTTTGAAGGTGGCGGCGCTCTAAGTCAGAAGAAAAATGTCTTCAAACAAACAACATCAATGAGTCTCATGTGGGCATGCTCAACCAGGCACCAGCAAAAGCCATTTCTTCCCGAAAACATGACAGAGTTGGGCTTGTAGAAACAACTGTAAGTGTATATTTGTTCGAGGCAGCTCTCAAATCTGCCAGCTGGTTTGAGTCGCTAAGAGAAATAGACAAGGGAAAAGCACGAGTACCGGCAGTACAAGTTTTTGGAAGTGTAGCACAGATGAGGAGGCCCCAGAGTGAGGCTGTGGTGTGGTGTAAAAACGAAAAGTAAACAAGTTTTCTGACAGCTAAAGAGTCTCCTGGCATATACTGAGCTCATGTTCTTCAGACAAACCCACTCGCAGCTACCGGGGGAAGTGTAGTTGCAGCTAGAGGGCTTAACGACAGGGGCCTGCAGTTAGTGCACATGTGCATAGACTTTTTGTGTAAGGTTGAGGTTGAAATGTGGGCCAGAGTCTGGGCTTTGCTGAGGGACACAACTTGCATGTTGATAGGGAAGGACACATTAAAAGCAGCCACTGATTCACATTAAGTGCCACAAACACTTAGTGACATCTCCCCTCCTAAATCATTCATAAGCAACACATACATCTCTCTCTCTCTCTCTCTCTCAAAAAAAAAAGAAAAAAGAAAAAGCAGAATGTTGGGGGTGGGGAAGGTGAGGATAATCATTTGCATTAGAGTTGAAATGTCAGACAGATATTTTTTTTTCATTCTTTTGCATTACAGATACTTTGGCATGCATATTAGTAGTCAGGCTAATTGACTATTAATTTAAATCAGACCACAGCATGGGATAAAAATAACGTCAAAAACACCCTAATGATCTGGTTAGCACACTCTTCCTCTTCATTTCTCCCCACGTCTTCTCCCTCCTCCCCATACATCTCAGTGGGTTTGTTAATGAAAATTTAAGGCTCAAACAAATCCAATCCTCCCATGAGGGATTCTCAGTCGGGGTAGGCTGGAGAAAGTGAGCGAGTGATACACCAGAAACATCTCTTTGCCTAACTGTGTTTAAGCTAATGAAAGAGCTTTCTAATTACTTTGCCAGTGTGGATTTCCATGAGAAAGCCCTCGTCATCAGTCATGACACCTTATTCATTAGTCTTGCCTAAAGGACGGCTGGCCATTGCTGCCCCCTCCCCTCATCTTTCATTTCTAGTCTACTCTTTTCCATTTGCTTGCATTCCCATCCACTATGATGAGCCATGGTGAACAGCCATATTCCTGCATCGTCTTGTTATAATAGTCTGTTGTGGGACATTGTTTCAGTTCGCTCATGTTAAAATAAACGCGATTGATAATTGCTATTTTTATCTGCTGGAGCCTTAAACACAGAGCATTTGATAAAAAAATCACTATTCTTACAAGCTATAGCACACTCAAATGCTGAACAATATAAAATATAAGAGTCCCTCAACCCTGCTTTCATTTATTCCCTTTAAAAAAGAGAAGTGGGTAGGATAACTGGGTTATAACGCCCAAATTACTTTTCCCCACTGTACTCCATTTTTGTGCTCTTTCCATATGAGGTTCAAAAATGTAATATTGCAGGGAATAATGAGGGCCACTGTAGTTGTGTTTCCCTTTAATGGTCAAACCAATTATTATGTGAGGATATGTCTCAAAAAAGGAAATGCCAAGATGTGTATCATGTTAATTCAGGCTATGTATCGCCACCTGAAGACAGCGATGCAGGCAATGTTGCAAAAACAGAAACCGTGGAGGAAGATGAGTCGTTGATCAGCGGAACACACAGGTCTACTGTTGGACAAGTTGTAGCCCTTATAACCAGCTAGTTTTGGACATGGAGCTGCTTCTTGAGAGATGAAGTTTAGGAATTACCTTTGAAGGCGACTGTAGCACTGAAAAGTGGAAATGCCACAACTTGTTTAAAAAAAAAATGACCAGATAGGAAGAAACTCAGTGAGAGTGACTTTTATTGATGGCTTTATCAATGCTTTCGGAATTTCGTCTGCACGAACTGTGCAAGCCACATTTCCTAATTATGCACACCAGATTCAAACTATAAGAGACATTTGTACACTTGTGCAGCCACATGTGCCTCCTCTCTGTTGACAGCAAATTGAATTTACTGATGAAGACCAATTGCCATGTTTGATTGTGTAAAGTAAACAGAGAACATACACACAAATGACAACAGGAGCTCAGGTGGCACAAATGGAATTCACTGTTAGCTCCTCTCGACAATAAGGGAACTATGTAGCTCTAAACTGTATAAAGCAATTAAGTATACATTCATTTTTTAAATGAAATAACTTACTGAGGAAACTTTATCAAATAAGTCTGTGCTTATTTCATTCACTCATTTGTTTTTCATGCATTGTATTCTTTATCACGTCACTCGACCCAACCATGTGTATCTGTGGTTAAAATAATTGAAGTGCAAGTGCAGTCGGACAAAGGCTGAACTGTGCACTCTGCACCTGTTCATCTGCTGGTACGTGTGGCTCTTGGTCTTCACTTGCAACTGGACAAGCCTCTTTCTCTCAGTTGGACTTGGTGAATAGCTGCAATGAGATGCAGATGGATGGCAGCCTAAATCAACCGATCTGCTGCTGCTTGACAGCAGGCACTGCTCAGCCCTGCGACATGCTGTTACAGATGTCCACCCCCCTTCACTCTCCACAGCTAGCTGTCGTGATCGCCCTCCCACTGAGGGATAAGTGTCAGTGTGTTGGGATGTACAGATGCTGAGCCGTCATTGTTAGAGGCCAGGCAAGAGCTGATGGTAATAAGCCCTCTCTTCCCAGCCCCCATTCCTCAGCAAATGATTTTTTTTTTTGGGGGGGGGGGTGGAGGGCTCAGGCCCCTTTGTAAGGCCACAGGTGACCCATGACCCCTTAGACCTTCCTCCACTTGGGACACACTCTCTCATGGCTAAACCCTAACCCACACTTTCTCAAATTGTGTGCAGCAGCACCCACCCACAGACACACTTTCAGACAAAGACACTTATATGCTGACACTGATTGAACCCTTTACTTTCTTTCTCTGTCAGAGCTCTTTGTAGGAGGTGAAGCCTCCTGCTGGTCATTAGTACTCAGTGTGCCAAGATTAAAAAGCCTCCTCCCTTAATTAAGAGTAAAAAAGACAGGGGGGCACTAGGGATAGATAGACATCAGACGGAGACAGAAAAGAGAAACACACCATGAGAGTCATTAGAGCTTTAGGAGCAGAATATCTTTGCCTATAATTTTCCAGAGAAATTCGCCTGTATCCATCACTGACTGATTGAAACTAAGTGTAACACACACATACACACAAACACACATACACACACACACACACACACACACACACACACACACTTACTTCAGTATTATGGTATTCCCCCTTTGGCATTAAAATTTTAATAGCTTCCTATGGGACATCACACATCAACAGTTTCCTCTTTACCTTTATCGATAACCAAGCCGTGAACATTTCTCGTTTTCTCAGCGGAGGATGTTTTAAAGTTTTTCAAGTGAATGATGAACGGGTATTTGTCTTTCTTTTTTTTTTCAAAGGAACTTTACCTCACAGCTTGAGGATACACAGAGAGCTCAAGTAGTTTGTATTCCACTGTGGCCCACCTCATCGCCTGGATTTTAAGATGTTATACAGAATGTCTCACAAAGTACTGAAGGGGGTGAATGGTGAATGAGGGAGAGTTTGAAATGTAAAAAGATGAAAGTGGGAAACTTATCGAGATGAATATTGATGGGGAGCCTATTTGCAAATCACCCTACTTTCTAAAAAACAAAAAAAAACAAGCATCATAAACAATACTGACCTCCTTTTTACCTTCTCCTTGCTCAAAGTAAGAGGAAACATCAGCAAAAAAACCTCATAGTGAAAATCAGTCAAATTTCATTGAGGTAATGCCAAGCTGCTGATGCTGAAGAACCAGAAGTTACTAATTAGGATGTTGGATCAAGTCCAGCATTTGATTCCATTTTTTCAGAAGTATTGAAATAACTTTGGTTTTCTGATCTGCCAGAGTTCAAGTATGTCATTTGAACTAGGAGCACAGGGACATGGTGGAAACTGGTGAAGTAGTCCTGGCAACACAAGATAGAGTGAGGTAATTCACCATGGAGAAGGACAGTACAATGGAAGGAACAAGGGGCAAGAGCGTGACTACAGTATTAAATAGATGGAACACATGATCAGAATAACCAGTCACATGAGCTATAAGTCCCACCCACGATGGCATGTTTTCTGAGCATCCAACTAAATAGAGTGACATTGGGATGATGTACTCAAGTAGGACAATGCTGAACCTGGCCATGGGTTCCCTCAACTAAAAGCCAGAGGAAACTTTACAGTGGATTATATATTGCTTGACAACATTTTTTTTTCCTTTTTTAAAAAATTGCTGAACAGTAAATGCAGTCAC